>NW_028263159.1:73793-180546 GCF_049901735.1 Notechis scutatus
ATGATGATAAAATGTTGTATCTTCCCAATTTCATGACAAAGATTTAAAAAACTAAAGATTATTTGAGTACCATTTTAAAATCAGTTTTTATCCACTTAATTGTCATACCATCCACCCCTCACTTAACTGGGTTTCTGATCACATCACAAAATTGTTTGTTACTCTTTCCTGAGATCAAGTTATATCAGCACAATGTATTTAGGAAATGAAATAATATGTGAGGATGACTTTATTTTATTTATTTATTTATTTGATTTGTCAATTGTTTACAAGATAATAAGTATAAGTGTATACATAGTTATGAATACATGAAATGGGTACATATAAGAAAAATAAAAGAATAAGAGAAACAATAGGACAGGGACGGTAGGCACGTTGGTGCGCTTATGCACACCCCCTACAGACCTCTTAGGAAAGGGGTGAGGTCAATAGTAGACAGTCTAAGGTTAAAGTTTTTGGGGTTTGGGGAAGAAACTACAGAGTCGGGTAGAGTATTCCAGACATTGACCACTCTATTGCTGAAGTCGTATTTCCTGCAATCAAGTTTGGTGCGGTTAACTTTGAGTTTGTATCTATTGTGTGCTCTTGTGTTGTTATGGTTGAAGCTGAAGTATTCATTGACAGGTAGGACATTGCAATGTATGATTTTATATACCATGTTTAAGTTAGACCGAAGACGGCGTAATTCAAGGTTTTCTAGTTCTAGAATTTCAAGTCTGGTGGCATAAGGTATTCTACAACGAGTAGAGGAGTGGAGAACTCTTCTTGTGAAATATTTCTGGACTTTCTCAATTGTGCTAATATCAGATACATAATGAGGGTTCCAGACTGATGAACTGTATTCGAGTATTGGTCTAGCAAATGTTTTGTATGCTCTGGTTAGTAGTGTGATATTACCAGAGAAAAAACTACGTAGGATTAGGTTAACAACTCTTAATGCCTTTTTGGCTATGTAGTTGCAGTGGGCTCTAGCACTTAGATCATTAGAGGTGAGTATTCCAAGGTCCTTTACAGAGCTTGGGTCATCAACAAGATCTTGACTATTCAGCTTGTATTTTATTTTCTGATTTTTTTTGCCAATATGTAAGACAGAGCATTTATTTGTTGAGATTTGAAGTTGCCATTTGTTTGACCATTCTGATACATAGTCAAGATCTTTTTGTAGGGTAGCAGTATTGTCTGTGGTATTGAACAGCTTTACATCATCAGCGAAGAGAACGCAATTGCTCTTAATATGATCACAGAGGTCATTTATGTAGAGTATGAAGAGAGTTGGTCCTAGAACACTGCCTTGGGGACACCACTATTGACAGGTACTGGATTTGATAGGACGCTCCCAATTTTGACCATTTGTTGTCTGTTTGACAGGAATGCTTCTATCCAGTTATTCAGTTGTCCAGAGATACCATAGGATTTTATTTTTTAGGAGTAGTTTGTCGTGTACCACTGAATCAAAGGCTTTACAGAAGTCTATGTAGATTGCGTCTATTGCTTTGCCCTGGTCGAGTTGTGTCGTCCATATGTTTTTGCAGTGTAAGAGTTGCAGATTACAGGATAGTTTTTTCTGAAACCAAATTGTTTATTGGAGAGTAGGTTATTTGTCTCTAAGTGGAGGATGATGGATTGGTTAATAATTGATTCCATGACTTTACAGGTGACGCAGCATAAGGAGATTGGCCTGTAATTTTCAACTAGGCTTGGGTCTCCCTTTTGAAGATGGGGATGACTGTGGCTTGTGACCATAGGTTAGGCAAGGAGCTGGTCCTGAAAGATTTTTCAAAGATTATGCTTAGAGGTTTGGCTATGACAGTGGATAGCTTTTTTAAGAAGTAGGCACATATTCCATCCGGTCCAATAGATAGGGATGGTTTTAGATTGCGTAGTGCTTTTTCAACATTGTCTTCTGTGAAATCGATATGTATTAGATCATTGTTGTTATCTGTGGTACGGCTAGGAAATACTGGGCATGATCCATTGCTGTTTACAAATACTGAGCCGAAGAATGTGTTAAAGATGTTGGCTTTAATGGTGTCGTCGTTGCAGTCTTTACCATCAGGTCCTATCATGGGAGGGATGGACCTTGAGTCTTTTAGTTTTGTTCAGAGGCATCAGAGTCAAAACTCCCAGCAGGGTCAATCCTTCCAGTCACAACAGTCTATTATCAAGCCTCTTGTGTAGGCCTTCATCGTGTCCCAGAGATTCTGTAAAGATTATTTTCTTTAAAAAAGAAAACCAATTCTTTCTCTATTTTCTGTTTGAAGTCAATTGATCGTTAATTATTCCATTGAAATCTCCCATCATACAAATATTAGCATAGTCCAGTTCAATTATTTTCATATGTAATTTCCTGTAAAATTCTTCTTGATTGTCATTTGGAGCATAAATTGTGATTTAAAATGTTTTTACATTATTGTCCATTATTTCCACCATCAAAATCCTTCCATCATCATCTGTATAAATTGGTTCTGCTGGAATTGTATCTCTAATATATAAGACCACACCTCATTTTTTACATTGTGTCAACGATGTGAATAATTTCCCTATTTTTTTTTATTTCAATATATATTCATGTTGTTTTTTAATATGTACTTCTTGTAGGCAGATTATATCAAACCTTAATTTCTCTAATTTATGAAATACTTTTCTTCTTTTAGTAGCTAAATTAAGTCCATTTATGTTAATTGTAATAAATTCTCTTTCATCCAGATTAGGCTTTGTAAGAGGGTTTTATTGCTCTAGTAGATCTTAGTTCTCGTTGCTCTCTGGGTACATCACCTACTGCACCTTCTTCTTTTTCTTTTTCAATTACTGCTATACACTCCTCTTGAAATTCGATTAGTGACTCTTCTTTCCTTGTATCTTCCTTCTTTCCTCTAAGATATTCTAAGTAGAATAGCTCAGCTTTTTCTACTGTGTCAATTCTGTGTCTTTGTTCCTGCCAGGTGAACAAGAGACATTCTGGTATCAACCATCTGTAATTTACTCCTCTTTTAAGTAACTCTTTAGTCAAAAATAAATATTCTCTTCTCATCTCTCTTACTCTTCTTGGTACCTGTTTCAGCACCACAATTTCTTTGTCTTTGTAGTTTAATGTTTTCTCTCTTGCTACATGCAATATCTGTGTTTTAATAATTTTCTTAGTAAATCTGATGTGAACTTCTCTTGGTAACTTATTTCTCATTGCATATCTTGTATAGACACGGAACACTTCATCCATTCCATCCATCATCTTCTCTTTGATTTTCTCTAACACTTCTGCCAATATTTCTTTCATTATTTCAGCAAGGTTTTCATCTTTTTCTTCTACATTTTGAAATCTCAGGTAAAATCCTTATCTATCGATTTCCCATCCTAATGGTCAACTCCTGCCCTTTTCAACTTCACTCAATCGAGTATCAATATCTCCAATTTTCTTATCTCTTTGTATATCTTTTTCAATTTTCTTAAATCTGTCCTCATATTTCATCATCATCGGTTGAATATTCTCTACTTTCTCATCTGTCTTTTCAGTTCTTTGCTCAATATTCTTTGTTCTCCTTTCAATCTTCTGGATTCCTTGCATAATCATCTGCAACATCACTTCCTTCTCTTTCTCCTGTTGTAATATTGTCTGTATTGATCGTTGTCCTCCAGATGGTGAAGAGGAGGCTGTTGGTATTGAAGAAGCTGGGGCTGTTGTCTTTCGGTTCATCTTGTAATACTTAGCTATAAGAAAAGAGAGAGAGAGAAAAAAAAAGGAAAGAAAAGACAGCGAAAGCAAGCAGCTGCCACTCCAAAAAATAAAAAAGGAGGAGAAAAATCTTAAGGCACTTGTATCCCTTAATCCAATTGGTTCCAATAATATGCAAAAAGAAAAGGGAGGATGTGGAAAAAAGGATAAAAAGGATTTTAAAAAAAGAGGATAAGGTGAAGGAGGAAAAAATAAAAAAAATGATACTCTATGTATTTCTCTTAATAAAAAAGAAGCAAAAGAAAAATTATATTCTAGTTCCTGGGTTAAAGGCTAAAATCCAGACATACAAATCCAACCAGAGGGGAAGTAAAATAAAGAAAATAAGAAATAACAAACAATTCTAACAAAAAGCAAAAGACCCTGGAGGTCTTTTGAAGGGTCCTTCAGGGAGTGGCAGGTGGAATGCAGCCTGGAGGGGCCTTCCCTTCCCTTCCCTTCCAAAGATGCTCCTGCCTGGAAAGCCTCCCTCCTCCCTGAGCTTGTGACCTGGCCCTCGTTTCTGCCCCACCTCAAGGGGAGACATCTCCTTCAAGGTATTACTGACTTTGCTTCCTTTCTCTAAAGAAATAATTATTATTATTATTATTATTATTTGTCCTAGTGGAGAAAAAAGTTGGTAAGAAATAAAATATTGTCACCTCATTCCCCCCCCACCCAATGTGATGAGCCAAGGTGTGGCACAAAGGCAACATAGTCAGATAATCAATAAGAGTCCCTTTAATGGCGCCAACATTGCCCCCAATGTCCAGGTTACCTTCTGGCTGGAGAAAAACTCCCCCAGGAACAGCCTTTAACTGCAGGGAATCAAGTCCAAAACATGGTCAACAAAAGCTGTAACTTTAAGTCCAATCAAGCCAAACTGAGGTAATTAGTTTGGCAGGGCAGGATCAAGAATTCCAAACGTGAAGGCAAGGCAAAACTCACATAGCCAGGAACACAGATAAGCAAAGACAACACAGGATAAAGTCACGTTTGCTCCCAGCAGCTGCTGCAGTCAGCATGCATTTCTTTTAAACTCTCTTCCCAGGTGTGGCTAATGAAGGGAATCAGGGTCCTTTCCTCCCCCGTAAGCCATGCAACCCATGTTGCTCTCTTCTCCGTTCCTCCCTGTGTGCCCTAAGATGAAGAAGGGGTGGGCCTGGGTCTTCCTTTGAACTTCCTCTCCCTTGTTCTACCTCTTTCCTGCTCTGCCCAGCCGTACTTTGCCCTTCCCCAGCCTCCTCCACAGCCAACGGAGCCACACTCCCACCCCTGTCAGCCGTTCGTCTTCCTCCTCGGATTCAGACTCTGACAGGGGCATGACACCCACCCTCTTGGAATTTTTTTAAATCCAGAAATCATCAGTTCAGTCATTTTGTCTTTCAATCAGAAGTCCATCTAAACTTCAGAGCTTCCCCTGGTTGTTTCCTGTATTCACTGCACGATATTATTATTATTATTATTTATTATCAGGAAAGGATATTATTGATTATTATTATTATTATTACAGTATACACAGCAAATGAGATAAGCATGCTGGGTTTCATACCAGAAATCACTAGTCGAACATTTCCCAAGTGTTTAGACTGTGTGATATATCGGCGGATTATGCAAACAGATCCCAGTAAGGTGGCCTTCTGCAGCTGACAAATTATTATTATTATTGTTATTGTTATTATTATTATTATTATTATTATTATTATTATTATTATTATTATTATTATTCAACTGCTGCAACTTGTTGATGACCATTTTGGGGATTTGTTTATGTCTGATGCAGCTTTTGGTTTGGGACGTCCCCCCTCTTTGCTCCCCCATTGGGAGGGGGGTCTTGACTCCCCTCCCCCAAAAAACCAAATGTGCGTCAGAGCCAGAAAAGTGTAGAGGAGACCCAGCCTGAGTCCTGGGGATGGGTTGACTCTCAGGGAAGGGACCCTGACCCCATTGAGGGTCTCCATCTGCAGGGAGCCCTTTCAGGAGGGCAGGAAACCTGGGCATGAACTAGCCAGGATTGCTTGTTCTTTCATCACCACATCTCAGCCTTGTTTTCTTTCAGCAAGAAAAGTACATTCCCCCCCAATTAATTTTCAAACTTTTAGCCGAGTTCTTGTTCACAGGCTCATTCCCAGATGTGCAAAGGAGCCATGGCAGGTGTCCCTCTTCCCCCCTATAATTAAGGGAAAATCTGGGGATTTATTTCTTCCTCCCTCTTGGCTCCCCAGGAGTTTTCCAGCTGCCACCTTGGAAACCAGTCCAGTGAATGGAAAAATACAAGGAATAATGCAGAATTATGTCCTGTCCTGAGCCAGGAAGCCCTGAATGTGGAGAATTCCTGGCTTGGCCTAAGATTTAGGCCTTGATTGTCCCTGCATAATTTCAGGCTCTGGCCCTCCTGCTCTCATGGCCCCTTTCTCCTTGAGAGGTTTATTCCAAAATGTGACAAATCTGTCCTGCTAGATTCATTTCAGATAGACAATTAGAAAAATCTTAATTTTAATCCATCTCAACTCAGACCACCTCACGTGGACACACCCAAAATCCAAGGCCCCAGGGACCCTGTGATCTTCTATGGTAGGGGCCTTCAAACTTGACAGCTTTAAGACTTGTGGACTTCAACCCCAGAATTCCTCCTTCCAGTCACGTTAGCTCAGGAAATCTGGGAGTTGAAGTCCACAAGCTTAAACTTGCAAAGTTTGAAGACCCTTGTTCTATGGTCTTAGAAATCCATCCCTGATTCTAAGGGACATTCCCTTTCTCCCTTCATCAAAGACATTAATTAAAATGTTGGTGAATCCAATGGAGGAGAACAGGGTGGCCAAATTAAATATTTGATGGTCATTTCCAGAGGAGCATCTGAGGAGATGTCCTTGGGGGCATTTTCTCAGCCAGCTTGATAACCTCTACAAAATGTTGCCCTTCATCCCACACTTGCTAATAAAGATATTGGGGTTCCTCCATTAAATGTAGAACATCCAAAAAAGCAACTTGGTTGGAATATCTAAGGTGACACTTTCTGAGTGGCACTTCCTGAATCCAAGACTGAGCTCTTCCCTCCTTGAATTGCCTGCCATGAGCCCAGTTCTCCAGGGGTCTCCAAGAGGGGGGGAAAGACCAGCCAGGACCTGCAGAGACCTGCAGGCATGGAATGGCCTCCCTGGGAAGGTGGAGGGTTCATCCCACCTGGGGATCCCTAAGGAGGGGCTGGACAACCACGGGGAGGCCGGCCTTCCCAGCCACACAGCCAGGAAACCACCTGAGGAGGCAGCTGGGGAGAAGTCCGGCCAGTTCTGCCTCCCTCTCTGGCTCTGGAGCTCCCCTTCCCCCCTGGGCCACCTGGGTGGGAGCCTCTCCTCCTCTCCCAGCCTGCAGGGATCCTCCTCCTCCTGCTCTGGGCGATGGGGCTGCCCTGGGTGGCTGGCGCTTCCTGCCCCCCCCTGCCCCCATCTCCTCCGCTCCCCCCTCCTGTCTCAGACCCCCAGTTCTCCCTCCTGGGCCAAGGGGTGCATGGGAGTGAAACCCCCCAACGACTGGAGACCTGGGACACAGGGACCCCCAAGGGCACCTTCAGAGCCTCGGAGGTGGGGAGGCCGAAGGGGCCGCAGAGCCCACTATAAGCGCCGCATCCCCACAACCAGAAGACCTGGGGCCTCCAGGTGGCCCCCAACCCCTTTTCTTGGGGGGCCTGGCAAGAAGAGATGTGGGGCGCCCAATGCAGGGCAGCCTGGAGAAGCCCTTGAGGCAGCCTCAAAAGGCAGCCCTGAGACCTCCAGACAGACAAGGCAGGAAGTCCACGCCATGGAGCCCAACACTCGTGTTGCTTGGGGAGACGGTTGTTAAATGAGTTTTGACCCACTTTATGACATTTCTGGCCCCTTTTGCTAAGCGAATCAATGCAGATGTTAAGTCCGCCAGACGGTTCTTAGGTGCATCCGGCTTCTTCACTGACTTTGCTCGCAAAAGGGGATCATGCGACACACACCCCGGGACATTGTGGCCATCATATGTGTGAGACAGTTGTCTAAATGTAAATCCTGGGATCCCAGGGAGGCTGCCAGGGCCGCCAGTGTGGAAAGGGGCCCTAAGTCATCTTTCTCAGTGCCACTGTGGCATTGAATGGTCACTAAATGGAACAGCTGTAGGTCGAGGACCCTCTGCCAGGAAAGAGCGAAACCGTCACAGGAGGGAGGGAAGAGGAGGATTCCCTGATAAGTCCTGGCAGAGCTGCAGGGAAGTTTCTCCCGGCCTCCTCTTCCTCCTCCTCCTCCTTCCACCCGATTCCCCTCCTGCCTCTTTTTCCCCCGTCCGTCAATCTTCCTCCTCTGCCTCCCTGGGAAAGAAACGGCCTGGAAGCCCCTTCGGGGTTCTGAGGGAAGTGAGCTGGACATTCGGGGGGGGGGGGGGCAGAGCTCCAGGGGTTCAGCCTGACCTCCCTGATTTGGGGGTCTCCTTTCACCCAGAAAGCCATTTCCTGTCTTCTGAAAGGATCAAGAGATTCTCCTCCAGCTTCGGCCCTTCCTTCTGGCCGGGACCAGGAACTGGTGGGCTTCACAACTGGGGGAACAGCAGCCCCCATCTGCCAGGTGCAAATCTGGCAAACCAGACTCGGATCCTGGCAAGAGATGCAACCTGGGGACCCTCACCCCATTCACTCCCCCCCTGCCCTGGGCCCCCCATGGGGCAGATCCCCTCACCCTGCCCAGCAAGGCCAGAGGGAGCCCCCTCCAGGGGGCGCCCCACTTCCCAGAGCAGGAGGAGGAAGAAGCCCCTGGCTGCCCCAGGGGAAAATTGGCAGCAGGGCCCCAGGCTGACCTCCCCACCCCCCTGGACCCCACCAGCCCCACCTGGCCTGCAGGTGCCCAGGGCTCACCTGGGAGCTCCACCTGTCCCCCATCTGTGATGCCAGAGCCGCTCTCCCAGCCAATCCCAAGGCTCCTCCCTCAGAGGTGGGCTTTTTGATAGCACCTGAGCTGCCCAGACCAGATGGGAGGGGCTCCCCGTGCCTCCCTCTCCCCCTGCCCCCTCCCTCCCTGCCCTCACTGTGGAGGGTGCAGACCCACTGCAGATGCCCCTGGCCCTGCAGGACCCCTGCAGGACCCCTGCATTCCCCCTCCTCACAGCACAGTCCCACAGTGCCAAACCCACTCCGAATCCAGCCCTTTGGAGGCTGCTTGACCGGTGAGGAGGAAGCCAAGCCCAGAGAGGCCCCTCAGCCTTGGCCAGCTGGGCGGGAAGGTGGTCCGGAAGCCCCCAGGGGAAGCCGGCCCAGAGATCTTGGCCAGGCTGCTCAGAAGCCGTTGCCATTGCCTCTTTCCCAGGACTCCAAGAGAGCGGCTGGCCCAGAGCCTCCTAGCTGGCTTGGCTCCCCAGGCAGGACTGGAACTCACACACACACCCCGGATTGAAGTCCCAGCCACCCAACTGACTCTGGTGGGATCCACATGACCCTCTGAACCTGGTCTCTTCCCCAGTGGCCGCATTCATATTTGCACCTCTGTTGAAAGGCTGTCAAAATGCCTTTCTTCTGAGGATTCGATTTTCCCGCTGGGAGAGCTCCGGCGCAAGGATACGGACAACTGCTTGAAAGCTGGATCTTTTTATTTTTCAGGAAGGCGAGAGATAGAAAGAAGTCTGCGTTCCTGGGCTAGCTACCTTCGAATGGTAAGTCCCTGATTTTTATACCCTTTTCTCCTTTTGTGTGAGTGCTTGTGTTTGTATTTCTTCATGTTTTAAATCCTGTCAGGGGTTGTCTTTCTTCCCGCCAGAGGGTAAACTCCGCGGGGTGCGGAAGGCAAACTTTGCGGGGTGGTTTGATTGTTTTATCGGTTTCGTCCTAATCTTTTATAGCTTAATGGTTTCTTATATTTGTTTTGTGGCAATCTCCTGTCTGTCTCCTTTGTAATAAATTTTGTGCCTTTTGTCTGTTTGTTTTGCTGATTTGGCATGTCTTGTTTTTGTAAGGGTTTTCTTTTCTTTCTTTCCCTACTTTTCTTAATTATTTGGGCTTTTGTCTAAGGGGCTTCTTTAGTACCTTTTATTTGATTCCTTTTCCTATGCAAGTTTGTTTTATGGCTGGCCTGATGTTCCCTTTGGGCTTTTCCTGCTTGGGTGACACCACTGTCCTCGTGAAGTTCCCTTTCCACACCTCTTAACCATGGTTTGTTTCCCAAGGTTGAACCATTTGGCTGAGTAGTCAGTGGATGATGGGAACTCGGAAGAAGATGAATTCCTGGAAGAGAAGCTGATCAAGAGGAGATACACAGGCAGGCCTCGACTTCCAACCATTCATTTAGTGACCGATCCAAGTTACAACTGCACTGAGAAATGGAACTTAGGACCATTTTTCACAATTAATGACCTTTGCAGCATCAAATGCAGAGATCAGAATTCAGGTGCTTGGCCACAGTTTCATGTTTATAATGGCACCAACATCCCAGGGCCGTTGTGATCCCCTTTTACAACCTTCTGACAAGCAAAGTCAATGGGGAAGCCAAATTCACTTAATGACCGGGTTCCTAACTTATCAACTGCAATGATTCATTTAATGACTGTGGCAAGAAAGGCCATCAAATGGGGCAAAACTCACTTGATGGATGTCTCACTTAACAACAGAAATGTTGGGCTCAGTTGTGGTCGTAAGTTGAGGACTACCTGTATTGGGGACCCTTTTCTTCTGGCGAGGACCCCATTCACACAACACGCTTGACCAGGCCGGGGTCCTCGCAGCCCCCCTGAGAGAAGCCAGAGGTCCACATGGAGCCTCCTCAAGGCCGGTGAGAAACCCTGGATGACCATAGCCCCCCTCCTCCCTCCTCTGGGGTCTCCCTGGGACAAACCCAGAAGTTGGGGTGGGCTTCCTCCCCTCTGGGCCTCACCCGGCTTTGGTCAGACATGGCTGGAGGAGAAGAGAGTCTCATCGCACATCAACCTGGCCCTGAAAAGCCACAGCTTGAACCCGGAGCCACCCAGGATCTGGTCTGCAGGCCCTGAGAGCAGAATCTGAGGGAGGTTCAGGGGGAGAACTTCCAAGTGGTGGACCTGGGATATGGGCCTTCCTCTGCTCCTCGCTGCCAGGGTGGGCCTGCCTGTCCCTTCAGTTCCCCCCCACACTCAGCCCCCCGGTTCCCCTTCTGGGCCAAGAAATCCATATTAATGTCCCCCCCACTGCAGAAACATCCTCCCTGAACAATGGATGCAACTAAACCCGGAATAGAGGAGTTCCAACACACCTTCAAACCCCTTGGAGTTTTTTTGGTATAGAAAGTCTCAGCCCCAGAGATGAGAAGTTTTGTGTCTGTCGTGGAAAAAGACTCGGAGCCAGTGACTTAGTTTCAGCTCTTTATTTGCTCCGAGATTGGCTCGGCTCGAAAAGGGAAAAGCGGCGGCTTTTATTCTTTGGCCGTGGCGGCCGCGGCCAATGACACCGCTTTGAATCTCCCACGATTAGTTTCCACCAATCGCGGGAGATTCGTGGCGGGCCAATCACTGCGGCTCGCTCGGCCAATCAGCTCGCCGCGTGTCTTGTCCAATCACCGCGCGGCAATAGTTTGAATTTAATTTACGGAATACAAACTAAAG
This sequence comes from Notechis scutatus, assembly GCF_049901735.1. Lineage (NCBI taxonomy): Eukaryota > Metazoa > Chordata > Lepidosauria > Squamata > Elapidae > Notechis > Notechis scutatus. The sequence goes on from NW_028263159.1 coordinate 85,081, forward strand.
AACCCTTTTCCAGCAGTGACCACAATATGATTGACTTTTGTCTCAACATACGCCCACACAAAAATCACCACAATGATGTAATCCCCAATTGTAACTTCAAAAAAGGCAACTATGATCTTATAGACAACGATCTCTCATCCCTTGATTGGCAATCTCTATTCACTGGATGCAATACTGTTGAAGACCATTACAACATATTTTTACTTGAAGTCAAAAGAGTCATCAAACTATATGTACCAACAACAACTCCCAAAACAAAACAAAAAAGCAGATTACCCATAACAATAAGGAAACTTCAATCCAAAAAGAGATCACTCTGGCGGAAAAACAAATCTGGTCACGTTGCCAATTTCAAAAGCCGATAAAAAAATTTATGCCACCAGATAAAGACCGAATGCATCAATTATCACATTAAACAAGAGGAAAACCTTCTAAGCACCAATTCCACCTGTGCTTTTTACAATTTTGTAAACAACAAACTAAAAGACTCAAGGTCTATCCCACCCTTGATAGAACCTGATGGTAAAGACTGCAACGACGACACCATTAAAGCCAACATCTTTAACACATTCTTCGGCTCAGTATTTGTAAACAGCAATGGATCATGCCCAATATTTCCTAGCCGTACCACAGATAACAACAATGATCTAATACATATCGATTTTACAGAAGACAATGTTGAAAAAGCACTACGAAATCTAAAACCATCTCTATCTATTGGACCGGATGGAATATGTGCCTACTTCTTAAAAAAGCTATCCACTGCCATAGCCAAACCTCTAAGCATAATCTTTGAAAAATCTTTCAGGACCAGCTCCTTGCCTAACCTATGGTCACAAGCCACAGTCATCCCCATCTTCAAAAAGAGAGACCCAAGCCTAGTTGAAAATTACAGGCCAATCTCCTTATGCTGCGTCACCTGTAAAGTCATGGAATCAATTATTAACCAATCCATCATCCTCCACTTAGAGACAAACAACCTACTCTCCAATAAACAATTTGGCTTCAGAAAAAAACTATCCTGTAATCTGCAACTCTTACACTGCAAAAACATATGGACGACACAACTCGACCAGGGCAAAGCAATAGACACAATCTACATAGACTTCTCTAAAGCCTTTGACTCAGTGGTACACGACAAACTACTCCTAAAACTAAAATCTTACGGTATCTCTGGACACCTGCATAACTGGATAGAAGCATTCCTGGCAAACAGACAACAAATGGTCAAAATTGGGAGCGTCCTATCAAATTCTGTACCTGTCAACAGTGGTGTCCCCCCAAGGCAGTGTTCTAGGACCAACTCTCTTCATACTCTACATAAATGACCTCTGTGATCATATTAAGAGCAATTGCGTTCTTTTCGCTGATGATGTAAAGCTGTTCAATACCACAGACAATACTGCTACCCTACAAAAAGATCTTGACTATGTATCAGAATGGTCAAACAAATGGCAACTTCAAATCTCAACAAATAAATGCTCTGTCTTACATATTGGCAAAAAAAATCAGAAAATAAAATACAAGCTGAATAGTCAAGATCTTGTTGATGACCCAAGCTCTGTAAAGGACCTTGGAATACTCACCTCTAATGATCTAAGTGCTAGAGGCCACTGCAACTACATAGCCAAAAAGGCATTAAGAGTTGTTAACCTAATCCTACGTAGCTTTTTCTCTGGTAATATCACACTACTAACCAGAGCATACAAAACATTTGCTAGACCAATACTCGAATACAGTTCATCAGTCTGGAACCCACATTACGTATCTGATATTAGCACAATTGAGAAAGTCCAGAAATATTTCACAAGAAGAGTTCTCCACTCCTCTACTCGTTGTAGAATACCTTATGCCACCAGACTTGAAATTCTAGAACTAGAAAACCTTGAATTACGCCGTCTTCGGTCTGATTTAAGCATGGTATATAAAATCATACATTGCAATGTCCTACCTGTCAATGAATACTTCAGCTTCAACCATAACAACACAAGAGCACACAATAGATACAAACTCAAAGTTAACCGCACCAAACTTGATTGCAGGAAATACGACTTCAGCAATAGAGTGGTCAATGTCTGGAATACTCTACCCGACTCTGTAGTTTCTTCCCCAAACCCCAAAAACTTTAACCTTAGACTGTCTACTATTGACCTCACCCCTTTCCTAAGAGGTCTGTAGGGGGCGTGCATAAGCGCACCAACGTGCCTACCGTCCCTGTCCTATTGTTTCTCTTATTCTTCTTTTATTTTTCTTATATGTACCCATTTCATGTATTCACAACTATGTATACACTTATACTTATTATCTTGTAAACAATTGGCAAATCAAATAAATAAATAAAAAATAAAATAAAATAAATTAGCATGTTCATTTTCACATATCAATAACATCTGCCTTACCCAATTGGAATCAAGTTGGCAATAGTCCTGTCTATGTACAAAAAATATTCAGACCAAGAAGAGTATCTTTGGGATGGATAAAAGGAGTTCAGCTCCTCCCCTCATAGATAATTGTTAATTTACACAATTTCTGCTTTGTATAAATTCAGGGTATATAATTATTGGGTTAAAATTAAAGTGATGAAACAGACATAGTCCCCAAAAAGACAAAATTTCAATTAAACACTTATTGGATTGTACAACTGTCAATTTCTGTTAGCAGTTGTGCTCTTGTACATCTAGAGAAGAAGCCGAAAAATTGCTTCACAAAGAATTTGGGATATAGAAGCTGAGAAAGAGGTTTTAGTACTCAAAAATAGCATATAATACAGCCCTATATCTTAGATCCAGGCATTTTATCTAACATCTGCTAATTTGAATCTAATATTTGGAATTGTATGGGTGACACAGAAATTTACATTGCATTTTTTATTGGTTTTTTTGTTTAATATGATTTTGCGTTCCATTTTTATATACGATCTTGTTAATATTCTGTCTTAAATATTTAAACAGTGACTAAGGAACAAACTATTCTTATATATTCATCAAAACAAAATTGGGTTTGTCAATAAGTAATATTTTGGAGTTGATCTGGATCATATTATAACACAGCATTCTTCATTACTTTTTCAGATCACTGCTCTAATTCCTTCAGAGGCTCTGAGTGATAAAAGGTGATTCCCTTTTTTCCACCAGATGCTCCCCAAAGAAGGATTCCACTACCCAGCAATCGTCCAGCTGCTCCTCCATTTCAGATGGACCCCGATTGGCCTCTTTGCTTCAGACACAGAAAAGGGAGAGAATTTCATGAGGACTTTCCCTCCGATGCTTGTCAGGAATGGAATTTGTGCGGTTATATCAGAACGATTCACAACAACTGGACAAACAGCACCCTTCAGGGAGGCCCTCTCTAAGTGGAGACAAGTCAACGTCTTTGTCCAGTTCATAGAATATGATTCCATCTGGGACAGAATTTTTCCTTTCCATGAAGCACTTATGCATTTGGCAGGACCCATTAAGGGGAAAGTCTGGATCCTCACAAACTTTGCACTGTATACAATAAAGAAGTACATACCTCTCAAATACATCCATAATATTTTGATTTTTGGTTATCTGAGAAAAAAAAGGCCAACAGATGCTGCCTTTGAACCCCATTTCTTTGTGGAAGATCCATTTCAAGATCATTATTTTCACTGTTCCCTTTCCAAGCACGTCTTTTCTGTCAAAGGCCGCAGAAGATGCACCCAGAAAGCCCCACTGGAGACCCAGGAGAAAAGGAACAGGAAACGGATCATAAATTACCGTCATCGCTACAGTTTCATTCAGACTCTGGCCCAGGCCATGAATGCCGCCTATTCCTCCAGATTGAGGAGGGGAAGGAAGGAGGGAGAAAAGAGGTTGGGGGCTCCGAGGCTGCAGCCATGGCAGGTATGGGGGGTCCCGATAGGGATCCATTCATCTGAGATCCTTTTGGAGAAGGAACCCAAAGGAGAAGGAGGGGAACATCTCAACCTTCTTGTGCTGCAAAAGGTCAACAGATTTGCACCATCTAATTGCTCCTGTCTGATGCTCCGGAATAACAGGGAGCAGATCTGAAGTTTCTGTCTAGCCTCTGTTGGAAGAAATCTCCTTCTGGGTTCAGTTCCAAGTGGGGAAGAAAGACGCTGGAAACAGGGTGACTGCTTGGAAGATGGTTTAATGGTGGACAGGAGCACATGCCTTGGTTGAGGAAAGAAGGGCTGAGATGCTGAGAGTGCAATTGTTTGATGCCCTCTGTTGGGATTTGAATTGGAGCTTGTATTCTGATTGGTTGTCAGGATCCCATGGGGCCATGCAGGGGCAACTCTATAGGCTGTACTGAGTCCCAGGCTTGGTTGAGCCTCGCTGGATGATGGTGATGGCTTTGGGCAATTCCTATATAGCTTTACCTGGAGTAGATCTTTGTTATGTAAAATAAACTGGCCTAGGCCAGAGTAATGGTCCATTAGCAAAGGTGGGAGCGGGGCGGAGTTTCAGCCTCTCTGAGTTTCTACTTTTCTTTTTAGGGGAAATATATTCTCCCTTTTTAGTATATCCAAAATATTTCATTTTCCTAGGAGAGGGGAGGGTTTTAACTACTCCCAACACCTCTTTCAGTCATTGGAAGAGTGTTGAATCCTCCCTTGTCCAACTGAGAGATGTTGTAAGTTGGAGAAGCTGCTCTCATAATCTCCTCCTTGTCTTCTCTCAAGACTCAGTTTCAGGTTGCAGTCAAGTATGATTTTGAGATTGTTTTCATAAACATGTATTTATTTACAAATAACTCAAGATGGCAAATGTCTCCAACACAGCTTCCTCCTTCATCCAGTCCACTTTTAGTAAAGTCAGAGACCAGCATTACAATAAATAATAATAATAATGGAGAAAAATAAAAATAAATGACAGTCAATGGGCAGTTAGAGTCTGCCTAATGCTGAGTCATGTGCGAATATGTGGCAATATAAATGTCCTAAATAAATAAATACATAATTTTGCATTACAGCAGAACAGAATTTGGCCCCATTCAGAGAAACTTCTTCCTACTGATCTGATAACTGCAGTTGCACATAAAAGAATTCCGTATTTCCCAGATATTTTATTAGGAGAGGCGTCAAAAAGTGAATCCCTGAGTCCTGATAGGAGATGCCGCATAGCAGGCTGTGAACTCACTGGTGGGATTCAAATTTTTTTACTACTGGTTCTGTGGGCATGGCTTTAATTTGTGGGCGTGGCTTGGTGGTCACGTGACCAGATGGGCGTGGCTTTGTGGCCATGTAACTGAATGGGCTTGGCCAGGGGGCCATGTGACTGGCAAACCAAATACAATTGGTCCTCACTTAATGGCCGGTTACTTAGCAAGTGTTCTAATTTATGACTGATCTCCCCAGAGCTACTTGTCCTGTTTTTGGAGTTTTGGAGGGGGGGGGCAGGGCCAGCTGCTTCAGGCAAGGTGAAAAGGCGTCGACCAAGCATGGGAGAGTAGAAGCCTGGGAATGGTGGCTCCCGGCTCAGCTGGCCTGAGGGGCTCCTGCAGGCATATCGCCACAAGGGGGGCGAGAAGACCCGGGACAACCATGCACCCACTTGCTGGCTGGCCGGGCCGGGCTGGGCTGGAGGAGGCACATCCACCAGGAGAAGGAAGAAAATTTGATCCAGGAGGGAGGGCGGACAGGCGGATGTCCCAGGGCTGCTGCACATGCGCACTGCATCAGTAGCACACGCACGGCTGCACACACAGTGCGCATGTACAACAGCCCTGGGACATCTGCCCAATCTGCGCCACAGCCACCACGTGGTAGGGAAAGCTAGGAGAGCGACTGGGACAAGTGGGTGACCCGGTTTGGGGGTGTGGCCAACCAGGGGTGACCACCGGTTCGTCCAAGCCGGTGAGAACCGGTTGATTACCACCTCTGTGTGAGCTGCAGTTCAAGTGGCCCCTTGTCCACAGGGGCCCAGTCTCAGCTCAGGCGCTCTTTCTTTGTATCGGCCCCCTGAAACGGCTCTGGGAACTCCGTTGCAGCTCTCGGAGGTTAATTCCCTTTGGATTTTTGGCAGGGTTATTCGATTTAAATATCTCGTTGCTCTAAAGGCTGCTCAAATAAACATTCTTGGGAAGAGCAGCCCCATCTTGTTGGATTTCCAGATCTTTGAGACCTTGTTTGAGTTCACTAAGTGCACTAACTCATCCCCCATCCTTAAAAGCCCTTCTCTGCAGAAGCCACGGGGGCTGAGTACCAATGAGTAGTTGTGTGTTCATTTTCCCCACAATAACAACCCTGTGAGTTGAGTTGGGCTGAGAGACTGGCCCCAAATCCCCCAGCCTGCTTCATGACCAAGGCGGGACTTGAACTCACAGCCTCTTGCTTTCTACTTCAGGGGCTTAACCAGTAGACCAAACTGGGTCCCTTATATAATTATCAAGCTTGACACAATCCTTCATCCAGTGCATCATTAATGTTCTTGTATGAGATACTATAATTTATCAAATCCTAAAACCCAGATGGTTTTATATTGCTTTTTAGTCATACAGTTTTTTCTAGGAGGAAATCATAAATATTTTTCTGGAAAGTTGGCAATGTTTAAATAACATAAAAGTATATTTGCCTGAGAATTGTTATAAATCTTGTATAATAGCAATTTATCAACACTATTATATTAATGACAACATAGAAAAATTGATGACCTAACGACAAAATGTTCTATCCTCCCACTTTCATGACAAAGATTAAAAAAACTAAAGATTATTTGAGTACCATTTTTAAATCAGTTTTTATCTACTTAATTATCATACCATCTACCCCTCACTTAACTGGGTTTCTGATCACATCACAAAATTGTTTGTTACTCTTTCCTGAGATCAAGTTATATCAGCAGTATTTCCATAATGTATTTGGGAAATGAAATAATATGTGAGGATGACTTGCATAGAGCACATAAGTTATATCCCCCCTTTCCCACAACCCATTTAGAAAGGGCAGTGATAGGAGGGAATGACTTTTGGGGGGTGGAGGAGAGATTCTGCCTGGGGAAGAAGCAGATAAGAGGAGGACACCTACAGCTGCATAAAAAAAGGGTCGGTGGGATATTTGTACTTTCTGGCTCCCCAAATCCTGTCAGTGCAGCATTACAGCGAAGTGGGCCTAGCTCAGGTTTCCTGTCTGGGCTTCCTGGGAGAGGATCACCCTGACAATTTTCTTCTCCAGAAATCCGTGTTTCTGATAAACAACCTGTTGCTTTCAGGGAGTTCATAAATCTCCTTTTTTCTGTTGTTCAACTATATTTTGTCAAAATCTATATTGTCGGGATATGATTGACAAATTTTTGTGAACTTTTTTCGTTCACTTGTAAGATAGTGATAACACCTATTTTCCTAATGAAGCATGTCTGTAAATTAGACAACTACAGAAGAAAGATTCAAATGTGAAAAAGCATCTGGGATAAGAAACAAAGTTTTCTGCTTTTAAAATTGCTGCATGTTCCCCTTCTAGTTCCATCCTTTCCTGGAGAAGAATGAGTTTGTCAATATTTCGGACATTGAATTGTACAAGGACCCAAATGGAGAGGTAGCAGCAGATCTGGGCATTTTGGGCTTCTTGGTTCTTCCCAGGGATGATCCCAGGAAAGAAACTCTGGCGTATTTTGTAAGACAGAGACTTTATATCGACAAAGATGCTCTTTCACGGCTAAAGCTGCTCAACAAGGTAGGAGAAAGTTTTGCTGTCTTCTCTCTGTTTTCCAAAGCCTGAGGTCCCATTTCAAGAGGGCTGATGCTATTCCCCAAAGGTGGTTGACCTTCACCGAGAATTGAATCTGGGCAGTAGAAACCGGATTTTTTCCCTTAGGCTGCTTGGGAGGCATCGGTATTGTTCCATTTTGTGGACCACGTACAATTAAGCTTCTCCATCGAACGGGTGAGAATCCCACAAGGGCTGGGGAATGTGTCGCTAGTAGCTTCTGGTTGTTTGCTCCTTGTGCCCAGAGTAGCAACGAAGGCGGCAATTCTGCTGACCGGGGCCTGAATCCAGGCTTGGACTGTATTGGATGGGATTGAATCGTGAGTTGACGGAGGTCCTTTTGGTCCCATTGGGGGAAAGAAGCTTCCTCTCATCCTGCTTGGGGAAAAGTGTCCCCTGAAGGGGCAGCTCCATAATCTGGGAGGCTCTTAAGGAGGCCAGACGTGGCCAGAGCTCTCCATGCCTCCCTTTCACCCTCCCTGGGATGGAGCAATGGGCCTTCTGCTCCTAGGAAGCAGCTCCAAGGCTTTCAGTTCACCTGAAATTATCAAGATTGTTCTGATATCACACCTTAAAATTATGGGTGTAAGAAGAGGGGAGAAATGCGTGTTAATAGGGTCATGAGAAGGAACCGACTGGTTATCACTTAATGCTGAAATTATTTCTCAGTTCCATCCAGGGGTGGGATTAAATTTTATAACAACCGGTTCTGTGGGCGTGGCTTAATTTATGGGCGTGCCTTGGTGGCCATGTGATGGTGGGCGTGGCCAGGTGGCCATGTGATTTGCAAACCAAATACAATTAGTCCTTGCTTAATGACCAGTTGCTTAACAAATGTTCTAATTTATGACTGATCTCCCCAGAGCTGCTTGACCTGTTTTTGGAGTTTTGACAACCATAAACACAAACACACAAACATACACACACTTCTAACCCCGCTATTCTTTGATTCTGTAAGGATCTCCTGCTGGAGAAGGGGGTTGGACTAAATGACCTCCGAGATCCCTTGCAGCCCTGCCCTAGATTGCTGTGCTACTTCAAAGAGTCTTCTGAAGCCAGGGTTTGTGTCCTTCCTTCCTCTCCTTTTTTTTCTCTCTCTCTCCCTCCCTCCTTCCATGTATTTATCTATCCATCCATATATCTCATTCACTTTATCCTCCCTCCATCTCTTTCTTTCTTTTTTCTTTCTTTGTCCCATCCTTCCATTTCTCCCTTTCTTTGTCTATCCATTTTCCTCCTTTTGCTTCCTTTCTCTCTTTTATTTCTTTCTCTTTCCTTTCTTGTCTCTCTCTTCCTCTTCTCTCATTCCCTCTATTTCACTCTTTCTCTCTCTTTCTCCCTCTCTGTATCTCTCTGTATCTCTCTCTCATTCTGCCTCTTTCCCTGTCTTCCCATCCCCCCCTTTGTGTGTGTGTGTGTGTGTGTGTGTGTGTGTGTGTGTGTGTGTGTAAAAGAGAGGCATGGATAAGTCTGACCAGGTCGGGTCTCTTTAAGAACCTCCCCAACTATGAACCGGCCCTTTCAGGGGACACTTTTCCCCAAGCAGGACGAACCTTATTTCCAATAGGACTAAAAGGACCTCCACCCAACCATGATTCAAATTCATCTGAATTCAGGCCCTGGTCAACAGAATTCCCTTTTTTCTTTGCTAGTTTGGGCACAAGGAGCAAACAAACCTGAAGCTCTTAGTGACACATTCCCCAGCACTTGTGGGATTCTCACCAGTTTGAAGGAGATACTAAACCATAGGTGGTTCACAAAATGGAGCAGTGCGAGAAGGTAAGGGGGACGGTGGGGGATAGCGAAGCGGCCGGGTCCCTATCTTCCCCTCTCTCCCCACCACTCTCTCTCTCTCTCTGTGTATCTGTGAATGTGTGTGTGTGTGTGTGTGTCTCCCTGAAAGACGCGGCATGGCCAAGCCAGCAAGCTCTCCTTGGCGCTCTTCGCTACTTCTTTCATTTCTTCTTTTTCGAATCCAGACTGGCTAAACAACGATTGCCAGACTGCGGTGGAAGAGTCCATTCGGGTGACCCTCCTCCTCCTCCACTTCCTCCTCCTCTTGCACCCGGCAGCTGTGGATGGATCAGGAGGGTGCAGTTGTGTGGGGAGAGGCTCGCTCCTCAAGTGAGCATCCACCCGCCCCCTACTTGGTTTTGCTGTGCTTTGGCATTTGCTTGAGGAGCATCTCCCCATGCGCATGCACCCTCCCGGCCACGCCACAACCGCCGGTTATGAGAGGAGGAGGAGGAGGAGGAGGAGGAGGAGGAGGAGGAGGAGGAGGAGGAGGAGGAGGAGGAGGAGGAGGAGGAGGAGGAGGAGGAGGAGGAGGATCGCTCGAAGGGATGCTTCCATCATGATCTGGCAATTGTTCAGCCAGTCTGGATTCCAAAAAGAAGTATGTGTCCAAATAATCTGGTGAAGACAGCGGAGGAGTCACTCAGGTAGACCTCCCCCATCCCCCTTCCTCCTGCAGAAAAAGGCCATTCCCTGAGCTAAGAAGGCAAGGAGCTGCGGCTCGACTCACCCAATTCCTAGGACTACCCCAAATGGTCCCAATTCGGTGCAGAGAGGGCAGCTCCCCTGGCAGTTCCCCTTTCCTCAGTGCTCTGACTTCCTGTGGCTCGCCTCCAGCCTGAACACCAGGTTGGACCACCAGAAGGCCACTTCCCTGCTTCTCAATGGCGCTCCTGTGCCGGCCACTGCAGGACTCTCCATCTCTTTCCCAAATTCTCCCTCAACTTCGAAATGACGACACCTGTTGCCGACATGGGTACGACCGGGCTGCCGGTCACCTTTATCTCCTCACCCCACTTGCCTTTTGTCGCTGCCAACTGGACCCCTAACCCCCAGCAGGTAAGGCCCAGCACCTGCGGTGAATCCCAGCTAAATTTCACTGTACCGGAGGACATGTGGAGAGGCTCATGTTCTCCTGCTGCTGGGAAAGCAAGAGAGTCTTTCCCGGCACAGCGAAAATTTTGCAACTTCCTCTCCAATAGGGAAACGGGCGGCTCTGGGAAACAGAGAAGCAGCCTGTTTGAATCCTGTTTCTCTCTGCAACCCGGAGCTGTGCCGGGAAAGACTCTCTTGCTCTCCCAGCAGTAGGAGAACACGAGCCTCTCCACATGTCTTCCAGTACAGCTAAATGTAGCTCAGGTTCCCACCAGTCTGCATCTCGCCCCTCACCTGGATTCACCGCAGATGCTGGGCCTTACCTGCTGGGGGTGAGGGCAGCAGGTGGTGGCAGCAAAAGGCAAGTGGGGTAGGGTGGGGGTAAATATGACTGGCAGTGGCAGGTAGGTGACTGGGCCCTGGAGCTTGCAGAGCCTCACTCACCCAGAGAGATCAGGCAGGGCCACAGCGGAAGGCATGCAGTAATGTCTGGCCTGGTGAGTGGGCAAAATCAGGCTGCAGGTGATGCCACAAATGCGCCATAAGGACTGACTGGGCGTGGAGGGGAAGGGTAGGTGGAGAGGGGCAGGGCCAGCCAGTGGTGTAATTTGCCGGTTCTCTGAACTGCGCAGAATCATAACAACCGGTTCTATAGAACTGGACAGAACCAGTAGAATCCACCCCTGGTTCCATCTCTCCAGACTTTTCTATTTAATAAAGTCCTTTTTTTTTGGCAATGTGAGATGCCAAAAGCAAAAGAGAGAACAATAGGACATTGTTTACAAGATAATAAGTATAATGTATACATAGTTGTGAATACATGAAATGGGTACATATAAGAAAAATAAAAGAATAAGAGAAACAATAGGACAGGGACGGTAGGCACGTTGGTGCGCTTATGCACGCCCCCTACAGACCTCTTAGGAAAGGGGTGAGGTCAATAGTAGACAGTCTAAGGTTAAAGTTTTTGGGGTTTGGGGAAGAGACTACAGAGTCGGGTAGAGTATTCCAGACATTGACCACTCTATTGCTGAAGTCGTATTTCCTGCAATCAAGTTTGGTGCGATTTACTTTGAGTTTGTATCTGTTGTGTGCTCTTGTGTTGTTATGGTTAAAGCTGAAGTATTCATTGACAGGTAGGACATTGCAATGTATGATTTTATATACCATGCTTAAGTCAGACCGAAGACGGCGTAATTCAAGGTTTTCTAGTTCTAGAATTTCAAGTCTGGTGGCATAAGGTATTCTACAACGCAGTAGAAGAGTGGAGAACTCTTCTTGTGAAGTATTTCTGGACTTTCTCAATTGTGCTAATATCATATACGTAATGAGGGTTCCAGACTGATGAACTGTATTCGAGTATTGGTCTAGCAAATGTTTTGTATGCTCTGGTTAGTAGTGTGATATTACCAGAGAAAAAGCTACGTAGGATTAGGTTAACAACTCTTAATGCCTTTTGGCTATGTAGTTGCAGTGGGCTCTAGCACTTAGATCATTAGAGGTGAGTATTCCATGGTCCTTTACAGAGCTTGGGTCATCAACAAGATCTTGATTATTCAGCTTGTATTTTATTTTCTGATTTTTTTGCCAATATGTAAGACAGAGCATTTATTTGTTGAGATTTGAAGTTGCCATTTGTTTGACCATTCAGATACATAGTCAAGATCTTTTGTAGGGTAGCAGTATTGTCTGTGGTATTGAACAGCTTTACATCATCAGCGAAGAGAACGCAATTGCTCTTAATATGATCGCAGAGGTCGTTTATGTAGAGTATGAAGAGAGTTGGTCCTAGAACACTGCCCTGGGGAACACCACTATTGACAGGTACTGGATTTGATAGGACGCTCCCAATTTTGACCATTTGTTGTCTGTTTGACAGGAATGCTTCTATCCAGTTATGCAGTTGTCCAGAGATACCATAGGATTTTATTTTTAGGAGTAGTTTGTCGTGTACCACTGAATCAAAGGCTTTACAGAAGTCTATGTAGATTGCGTCTATTGCTTTGCCCTGGTCGAGTTGTGTCGTCCATATGTTTTTGCAGTGTAAGAGTTGAAGATTACAGGATAGTTTTTTTCTGAAACCAAATTGTTTATTGGAGAGTAGGTTGTTTGTCTCTAAGTGGAGGACGATGGATTGGTTAATAATTGATTCCATGACTTTACAGGTGACGCAGCATAAGAAGATTGGCCTGTAATTTTCAACTAGGCTTGGGTCTCCCTTTTTGAAGATGGGGATGGCTTGTGACCATAGGTTAGGCAAGGAGCTGGTCCTGAAAGATTTTTCAAAGATTATGCTTAGAGGTTTGGCTATGGCAGTGGATAGCTTTCTTAAGAAGTAGGCACATATTCCATCCGGACCAATAGATAGAGATGGTTTTAGATTGCATAGTGATTTTTCAACATTGTCTTCTGTGAAATCGATATGTATTAGATCATTGTTGTTATCTGTGGTACGGCTAGGAAATACTGGGCATGATCCATTGCTGTTTACAAATACTGAGCCGAAGAATGTGTTAAAGATGTTGGCTTTGATGGTGTCGTCAAGTTGCAGTCTTTACCATCAGGTCCTATCAAGGGAGGGATGGACCTTGAGTCTTTTAGTTTGTTGTTTACAAAATTGTAAAAAGCATGGGTGGAATTGGTGCTTAGAAGGTTTTCCTCTTGTTTAATGTGATAATTGATGCATTCGGTCTTTATCTGGTGGCATAAATTTTTGTATCGGTTTTTGAAACCGATAATTTGGAAAAATTTGGAAATAGTGAGAGATTTTGCTTACTTAAGTGAAGACCAGAGGCTAGTAACTTGTCTAATATCCATTTTAACCTCCATTTTCCACATATTTCCTTTGCAATCTTATTTCTTTTCTGCTCAGTCCTTTCCTCAATCTGAATGTGTGGAAAGTTGTCATCCTGGATTTGTCAAGAGGGCTCGAGAAGGAGAGCCAGTTTGCTGCTACGACTGTGTTCCTTGTCCAGAGGGGACCTTCTCCACTCAGAAAGGTGGGTGACAACAGAGGAAAGGAAGGCCTGGTGGAACTGGATCCACTGAGAGAATTGTCATGAAAGTATGAATTAAAAAACACTTTGAAGCTGAATTGATTACTGGTTTATTTCCAAAATGCCCCATTTCTTATCTAAACAGAAGAACAAAAAGACTGTGAAGGAAGGGCTGGATAGAGAGAGGTGGCTGTGGCAGATTGGGTAGGCTTTACTACTGCCAGAGAAAATATTTCTCCTTTTTAGCTTGGATGTATCCTTCCTTACACATTTACTTCTCTAGGAACACCTGAGTTCCTTGAAACACGATTAATTGTTTTAGGTCCACCTCCTGAAAGGAGGATAGCAATGCAGTCTACATGGGTTCCCTTTGAGAAACACTAAAAGGTGTTGCTGATGTACGAGATACACAATGTGGTGGCATGGATAGTTATGCCTGTATGTGTCTGCACCCGTATCACCACTGCAACAATGGCCATTCCAAATTATTAGAAACAGTCACTTGATCTGCCAGCCACCTCTTAGGCAAGTATGACAAGAATTGCCATCTTGCACGTAAGTTTCTCTAGAAAGTTTAATTGATTCATTATTTTCCTTTAGTAATGGAGGTTCCTATCAATATTCTGAACATTACAAAGGAAATCTTTCAAGTCCAAAGCTTCCTCAATTTCATAGCCTATCAAAAATATACTGTAGCTATATTTTTTTTTAAAGTGATAAGACTTATTTTTTGTCTCTGGAGATATTAAGAAATCCATCCTGGAAAATGCTCCTAATAATCACTTGTTCCCAAAGAATGTACAATATATCTTGAAATGCAAAGGACAAAGAAATACGTTTTTTTTTTTTGTTTTCTCAGATACGGAAAAATGCACCAAATGTCCGGATGATAAATACCCAAATAAAAAAGCCGAGTCCAATGTATCCCAAAAGTTATAACCTTCCTGTCTTATGAAGAACTTCTGGGCATCATCCTGGTTTCTTTTGCCCTATTCTTGTTCCTAACCACAGGCCTTGTTTTAATCGTCTTCATTAAATACCGAGAAACTCCCCTTGTCAAAGCCAACAACCGGGACCTCTCCTACATCCTCCTGGTCTCCCTCCTGCTTTGCTTCTTGTCTCCTTCTCTCTTCATTGGTCAACCAAGGAAAGCCACTTACGTTTCAGCTCTTTATTTGCTTCGAGATTGGCTCGCTCGAAAAAGGAAAAGCGGCTTTTATTCTTTGGCCGTGGCGGCCGCGCCATGACATCGCTTTGAATCTCCCACGATTAGTTTCCACCAATCGCGGAGATTCGTGGCAGGGCCAATCACTGCGGCTCGCCGCCAATCAGCTCGCCGCGTGTCTTGTCCAATCACCGCCGGCAATAGTTTGAATTTAATTTACGAATACAAACTAAAGAACCCTTTTCCAGCAGTGACCACAATATGATTGACTTTTGTCTCAACATACGCCCACACAAAAATCACCACAATGATGTAATCCCCAATTGTAACTTCAAAAAGGCAACTATGATCTTATAGACAACGATCTCTCATCCCTTGATTGGCAATCTCTATTCACTGATGCAATACTGTTGAAGACCATTACAACATATTTTTACTTGAAGTCAAAAGAGTCATCAAACTATATGTACCAACAACAACTCCCAAAACAAAACAAAAAGCAGATTACCCATAACAATAAGGAAACTTCAATCCAAAAAGAGATCACTCTGGCGGAAAAACAAATCTGGTCACGCTGCCAATTTCAAAAGCCGATAAAAAATTTATGCCACCAGATAAAGACCGAATGCATCAATTATCACATTAAACAAGAGGAAAACCTTCTAAGCACCAATTCCACCTGTGCTTTTTACAATTTTGTAAACAACAAACTAAAAGACTCAAGGTCTATCCCACCCTTGATAGAACCTGATGGTAAAGACTGCAACGACGACACCATTAAAGCCAACATCTTTAACACATTCTTCGGCTCAGTATTTGTAAACAGCAATGGATCATGCCCAATATTTCCTAGCCGTACCACAGATAACAACAATGATCTAATACATATCGATTTTACAGAAGACAATGTTGAAAAAGCACTACGAAATCTAAAACCATCTCTATCTATTGGACCGGATGGAATATGTGCCTACTTCTTAAAAAAGCTATCCACTGCCATAGCCAAACCTCTAAGCATAATCTTTGAAAAATCTTTCAGGACCAGCTCCTTGCCTAACCTATGGTCACAAGCCACAGTCATCCCCATCTTCAAAAAGAGAGACCCAAGCCTAGTTGAAAATTACAGACCAATCTCCTTATGCTGCGTCACCTGTAAAGTCATGGAATCAATTATTAACCAATCCATCATCCTCCACTTAGAGACAAACAACCTACTCTCCAATAAACAATTTGGCTTCAGAAAAAAACTATCCTGTAATCTGCAACTCTTACACTGCAAAAACATATGGACGACACAACTCGACCAGGGCAAAGCAATAGACACAATCTACATAGACTTCTCTAAAGCCTTTGACTCAGTGGTACACGACAAACTACTCCTAAAACTAAAATCTTACGGTATCTCTGGACACCTGCATAACTGGATAGAAGCATTCCTGGCAAACAGACAACAAATGGTCAAAATTGGGAGCGTCCTATCAAATTCTGTACCTGTCAACAGTGGTGTCCCCCAAGGCAGTGTTCTAGGACCAACTCTCTTCATACTCTACATAAATGACCTCTGTGATCATATTAAGAGCAATTGCGTTTCTTTTCGCTGATGATGTAAAGCTGTTCAATACCACAGACAATACTGCTACCCTACAAAAAGATCTTGACTATGTATCAGAATGGTCAAACAAATGGCAACTTCAAATCTCAACAAATAAATGCTCTGTCTTACATATTGGCAAAAAAATCAGAAAATAAAAAATACAAGCTGAATAGTCAAGATCTTGTTGATGACCCAAGCTCTGTAAAGGACCTTGGAATACTCACCTCTAATGATCTAAGTGCTAGAGGCCACTGCAACTACATAGCCAAAAAGGCATTAAGAGTTGTTAACCTAATCCTACGTAGCTTTTTCTCTGGTAATATCACACTACTAACCAGAGCATACAAAACATTTGCTAGACCAATACTGAATACAGTTCATCAGTCTGGAACCCACATTACGTATCTGATATTAGCACAATTGAGAAAGTCCAGAAATATTTCACAAGAAGAGTTCTCCACTCTCTACGTTGTAGAATACCTTATGCCACCAGACTTGAAATTTAGAACTAGAAAACCTTGAATTACGCCATGCCTTTCGGTCTGATTTAAGCATGGTATATAAAATCATACATTGCAATGTCCTACCTGTCAATGAATACTTCAGCTTCAACCATAACAACACAAGAGCACACAATAGATACAAACTCAAAGTTAACCGCACCAAACTTGATTAGCATGTTCATTTTCACATATCAATAATATCTGCCTTATCCAATTGGAATCAAGTTGGCAATAGTCCTGTCTATGTATAAAAATATTCAGACCAAGAAGAGTATCTTTGGGATGGATAAAAGGAGTTCAGCTCCTGCCCTCATAGATAATTGTTAATTTACACAATTTCTGCTTTGTATAAATTCAGGGTATATAATTATTGGGTTAAAATTAAAGTGATGAAACAGACATATAGTCCCAAACAGACAAAATTTCAATTAAAGACTTATTGGATTGTACAACTGTCTATGATTGACCTCACCCCTTTCCTAAGAGGTCTGTAGTGGGAGTGCATAAGCGCACCAATGTGCCTACCGTCACTGTCCTACTATTTCTTTTTATTTTTCTTATATGTATCCATTTCATGTACTCATAACTATTCTGTTAGCAGTTGTGCTCTTGTACATCTAGAGAAGAAGCTGAAAAATTGCTTCACAAAGAATTTGGGATATAGAAGCTGAGAAAGAGGTTTTAGTACTCAAAAATAGCATATAATACAGCCCTATATCTTAGATCCAGGCATTTTATCTAACATCTGCAAATTTGAATCTAATTGTTGGAATTGTATGGGTGACACAGAAATTTACATTGCATTTTTTTTGTTTTTTTGTTTAATATGATTTTGCGTTCCATTTTTATAGACAATCTTGTTAATATTCTGTCTTAAATATTTTAAACAGTGACTAAGGAACAAACTATTCTTATATATTCATCAAAACAAAATTGGGTTTGTCAATAAGTAATATTTTGGAGTTGATCTGGACCACATTATAACACAGCATTCTTCATTACTTTTTCAGATCACTGCTCTAATTCCTTCAGAGGCTCTGAGTGATAAAAGGAGATTCCCTTTTTCCACCAGATGCTCCCCAAAGAAGGATTCCACTACCCAGCAATTGTCCAGCTGCTCCTCCATTTCAGATGGACCCTGATTGGCCTCTTTGCTTCAGACACAGAAAAGGGAGAGAATTTCATGAGGACTTTCCCTCCGATGCTTGTCAGGAATGGAATTTGTGTGGTTATATCAGAACGATTCACAACAACTGGACAAACAGCACCCCTCAGGGAGGCCCTCTCTAAGTGGAGACAAGTCAATGTCTTTGTCCACTTCATAGAATTTTTCCATCTGGGACAGAATTATTCCTTTCCATGAAGCACTTATGCATTTGCCAGGACCCATTGAAGGGAAAGTCTGGATCCTCACAAATTTTGCACTGTATACAATAAAGAAGCACATACCTCTCAAATACATCCATAGTATTTCAAATTTTGGTTATCTGTCAAAAAAAGGCCAACAGATGCTGCCTTTGAACCCCATTTCTTTGTGGAAGATCCGTTTCAAGATCATTATTTTCGCTGTTCCCTTTCCAAGCACGTCTTTTCTGTCAAAGGCCGCAGAAGATGCACCCAGAAAGCCCCACTGGAGACCCAGGAGAAAAGGAACAGGAAACGGATCATAAATGACCCTGATCGCTACAGTATCATTCAGACTCTGGCCCAGGCCATGAATGCCGCCTATTCCTCCAGATCGAGGAGGGAAGGAAGGAGGGAGAAAAGAGGTTGGGGGCTCCGAGGCTGCAGCCATGGCAGGTATGGGGGTCCCGATAGGGATCCATTAATCTGAGATCCTTTGGAGAAGGAACCCAAAGGAGAAGGAGGGAACATCTCAACCTTCTTGTGCTGCAAAAGGTCAAGAGATTTGCACCATCTAATTGCTCCTGTCTGACGCTCCGGAATAACAGGGAGCAGATCTGAAGTTTCTGTCTAGCCTCTGTTGGAAGAAATCTCCTTCTGGGTTCAGTTCCAGGGGGAAGAAAGACGCTGGAAACATGGTGACTGCTTGGAAGATGGTTTAATGGTGGACAGGAGCACATGTCTTGGTTGAGGAAAGAAGGGCTGAGATGCTGAGAGTGCAATTGTTTTATGCCCTCTGTTGGGATTTGAATTGAGCTTGTATTCCGATCGGTTGTCAGGCTCCCATGAGGCCATGCAGGGGCAACTCTATAGGCTGTCCTGAGTCCCAGGTTTGGTTAAGCCTCGCTGGATGATGGTGATGGCTTTGGGCAATTCCTATATAGCTTTACCTGGAGTAGATCTTTGTTATGTAAAATAAACTGGCCTAGGCCAGAGTAATGGTCCATTAGCAAAGGTGGGAGGGGGCGGAGTTTCAGCCTCTGAGTTTCTACTTTTCTTTTAGGGAAATATATTCTCCCTTTTAGTATATCCTAAAATATTTCATTTTCCTAGGAGAGGGAGGGTTTTAACTACTCCCAACACCTCTTTCAGTCATTGGAAGAGTGTTGAATCCTCCCTTGTCCAACTGAGAGATTTTGTAAGTTGGAGAAGCTGCTCTCATAATCTCCTCCTTGTCTTCTCTCAAGACTCAGTTTCAGGTTGCAGTCAAGTACGATTTTGAGATTGTTTTCATAAACATGTATTTATTTACAAATAACTCAAGATGGCAAATGTCTCCAACACAGCTTCCTCCTTCATCCAGTCCACTTTTAGTACAGTCAGAGACCAGCATTACAATAAATAATAATAATAATGGAGAAAAATAAAAATAAATGACAGTCAAGGGGCAGTTAGAGTCTGCCTAATGCTGAGTCATGTGCGAATATGTGGCAATATAAATGTCCTAAATAAATAAATACATCATTTTGCATTACAGCAGAACAGAATTTGGCCCCATTCAGAGAAACTTCTTCCTACTAATCTGATAACTGCAGTTGCACGTAAAAAGAGTTCCGTATTTCCTGGATATTTTATTAGGAGAGGCGTCACAAAGTGAATCCCTGAGTCCTGATAGGAGATGCCGCATAGCAGGCTGTGAACTCACTGGTGGGATTCAATTTTTTTACTACTGGTTCTGTGGGCATGGCTTGAATTTGTGGGCGTGGCTTGGTGGTCACATGACCAGATGGGCATGGCTTGGTGGCCATGTGACTGAGTGGGCTTGGCCAGGTGGCCATGTGACTGGCAAACCAAATACAATTGGTCCTCACTTAATGGCTGGTTTCTTAGCAAGTGTTCTAATTTATGACTGATCTCCCCAGAGCTACTTGTCCTGTTTTCGGAGTTTTGACAACCATAAACACAAACACACATGCACACACACACACACACACTCACACACAGAGAGCTTTCTAACCCTGCTATTCTTTGAATCTGTAAGGATCTCCTGCTGGAGCAGGGGTTGGACTAGATGACCTCCGAGATTCGTTGCATGCCAGCCCTAGATTGCTGTGCTGCTTCAAGAGAGTCTTCTGAAGCCAGGGTTTGTGTGCTTCCTTCCTCTCCTTTTTTTTCTCTCTCCGTCCCTCCCTCCTTCCATGTATTTATCTATCCATCCATATATCTCATTCACTTTCTCCATTCTCCCTCTCTTTCTTTCTCTCTTTCTCTCCCTCTTTCTTTCTTGCTCTTTCTTTCTTTCTTGCTCTTCTTTCTTTCTTCTCTTGCTCCCCCCTCTCTCTCTGTCTCTCTCTCTCTCACACACACACATACGCACACAGACACAGACACAGAGAGTGGGGAGAGAGGGGGAGATAGGGACCCAGCCTCTTCGCTATCCCCCACCGTCCCCTTTCCCTTCTCAGGCCAGGCGAGGGAGGGTAGGGTGAGGGCAGGGCCAGCTGCTTCAGGCAAGGTGAAGAGGCGTCGACCAAGCACGGGAGTGTAGAAGCCTGGGAATGGCGGCTCTCGGCTCAGCCGGCCTGAGGGGCTCCTGCAGGCATATCGCGACAAGGGGCGAAGACCCGGGACAACCATGCACCCACCTGCTGGCTGGCCGGGCCGGGCTGGGCTGGAAGAGGCACATCCGCTGGGAGAAGGAAGAAAACGTGATCCAGGAGGGCAGGCAGGCAGGCAGATGTCCCAGGGCTGCTCCACGTGTGCACTGCATCAGTAGCACACGCACGGCTGCACACACAGTGCGCATGTGCAACAGCCCTGGGACATCTGCCCATCTGCACCACAGCCACCACGTGGTCAGTGGTAAAGCTAGGAGAGGACTGGGACAAGCGGGTGACCCTGTTTGGGGGTGTGGCCAACCAGGGGTGACCACCGGTTCACCTGAGCCGGTGAGAACGGTTGAATACCACCTCTGCGTGAGCTGCAGTTCGAGTGGCCCCTTGTCCTCAGGGCCCCAGTCTCAGCTCAGGCGCTCTTTCTTTGTATCGGCCCCTGAAACGGCTCTGGGAACTCCGTTGCAGCTCTCGGAGGTTAATTCCCTTTGGACTTTTGGCAGGGTTATTCGATTTAAATATCTCGTTGCTCTAAAGGATGCTCAAATAAACATTCTTGGGAAGAGCAGCCCCATCTTGTTGGATTTCCAGATCTTTGAGACCTTGTTTGAGTTCACTAAGTGCACTAACTCATCCCCATCATTAAAAGCCCTTCCCTGCAGAAGCCACGGGGGCTGAGTACCAATGAGTAGTTGTGTGTTCATTTTCCCCACAACAACAACCCTGTGAGTTGAGTTGGGCTGAGAGACTGGCCCCAAATCCCCCAGCCTGCTTCATGACCAAGGTGGGACTTGAACTCACAGCCTCTTGCTTTCTACTTCGGGGGCTTAACCAGTAGACCAAACTGGGTCCCTTACATACTTATCAAGCTTGGCACAATCCTTCATCCAGTGCATCATTAATGTTCTTGTATGAGATACTATAATTTATCAAATCCTAAAACCCAGATAGTTTTCTATTGCCTTTTAGTCATACAGTTGTTTCTAGGAGGAAATCATAAATATTTTTCTGGAAAGTTGGTAATGTTTAAATAACATAAAAGTATATTTGCCTGAGAATTGTTATAAATCTTGTATAATAGCAATTTATCAACCCTATTATATTAATGACAACATAGAAAAATTGATGACTTAATGACAAAATGTTGTATCTTCCCACTTTCATGACAAAAATTAAAAAACTAAAGATTATTTGAGTACCATTTTTAAATCAGTTTTTATCCACTTAATTATCATACCATCCACCCCTCACTTAACTGGGTTTCTGATCACATCACAAAATTGTTTATTACTCTTTCCTGAGATCGAGTTATATCAGCAGTATTTCCATAATGTATTTGGGAAATGAAATAATATGTGAGGATGACTTGCATAGAGCACATAAGTTATATCCCCACTTTCCCACAACCCATTTAGAAAGGGCAGTGATAGGAGGGAATGACTTTTGGGGGTGGAGGAGAGATTCTGCCTGGGGAAGAAGCAGATAAGAGGAGGAAACCTACAGCTGCATAAAAAAGGGTCGGTGGGAGATTTGTACTTTCTGGCTCCCCAAATCCTGTCAGTGCAGCATTACAGCGAAGTGGGCCTAGCTCAGGTTTCCTGTCTGGGCCTCCTGGGAGAGGATCACCCTGACAATTTTCTTCTTGACAAATCCGTGTTTCTGATAACCAACCTGTTGCTTTCAGGGAGTTCATAAATCTCCTTTTTTCTGTTGTTCAACTATATTTTGTCAAAATCTATATTGTCAAAATATGATCGACAAATTTTTGTGAACTTTTTCCCTTCACTTGTAAGATAGTGGTAACACCCATTTTCCTAATGAAGCATGTCTGTAAATTAGACAACTACAAGAGAAAGATTAAATATTGAAAAAGCGTCTGGGATAAGAAACAAAGTTTTCTGCTTTTAAAATTGCTGCATGTTCCCATTCTAGTTCCATCCTTTCCTGGAGAAGAATGAGTTTGTCAATATTTCAGACATTGAATTGTACATGGACCCAAATGGAGAGGTAGCAGCAGATCTGGGCATTACGAGCTTCTTGGTTCTTCCCAGGGATGATCCCAGGAGAGAGGTGCTGGCATATTTTGAAAGACAGAGACTTTATATTGACGAAGATGCTCTTTCATGCCTAAAGTTGCTCAACAAGGTAGGAGAAAGTTTGGTGTCTTCTCTCCGTTTTACAAAGCCTGAGGTCCCATTTCAAGAGGGCTGATGCTATTCCCCAAAGGTGGTTGACCTTCACCGAGAATTGAATCTGGGCAGGAGAAACCAGATTTTTTCCCTTAGGCTGCTTGGGAGGCTTCCATATTGTTCCATTTTGTGGACCACGTACAATGAAGGGTCTCCATCAAATGGGTGAGAATCCCACAAGGGCTGGGGAATGTGTCCCTAGTAGCTTCTGGTGGTTTGCTCCTTGTGCCCAGAAGAGCAACGAAGGCGGCAATTCTGCTGACCGAGGCCTGAATCCAGGCTTGGACTCTATCGGATGGGATTGAATCGTGAGTGGACGGAGATCCTTTTGGCCCCATTGGGGGAAAGAAGCTTCCTCTCGTCCTGCTTGGGGAAAAGTGTCCCCTGAAGGGGCAGCTCCATAATCTGGGAGGCTCTTAAGGAGGCCGGACCTGGCCAGAGCTCTCCATGCCTCCCTTTCACCCTCCCTGGGATGGAGCAATGGGCCTTCTGCTCCTAGGAAGCAGCTCCAAGGCTTTCAGTTCACCTGAAATGATCAAGATTGTTCTAATATCACACCTTAAAATTTCTCACTTCCATCCAGGGGTGGGATTCAAATTTTGTAACAACCGTGGGCGTGGTTTAATTTATGGGTGTGGCTTGGTGGCCATGTGACTGGCAAACCAAATACAAGTGGTCCTCGCTTAATGGCCAGTTGCTTAGAAAGTGTTCTAATTTATGACTGATCTCCCCAGAGCTCCTTGATCTGTTTTTGGTCTTTTGACAATGATACACACACACACACACACACACACAAACACACACACAACCTTCTAACCCTGCTATTCTTTGATTCTGTAAGGATCTCCTGCTGGAGCAGGGTGTTGGACTAGATGACCTCTGAGATCCCTTGCAGCCCAGCCCTAGATTGCTGTGCTGCTTCAAAGAGTCTTCTGAAGCCAGGGTTTGTGTCGTTCCTTCCTCTCCTTTTTTCTATCTCTATCTCCCTCCCTCCTTCCATGTATTTATCTATCCATCCATATATCTCATTCACTTTCTCCTCCCTCCATCTCTTTCTTTCTTTTTCTTTCTTTGTCCCATCCTTCCATCTCTCCCTTTCTTTGTCTATCCATTTTCCTCCTTTTGCTTCCTTTCTCTCTTTTATTTCTTTCTCTTTCCTTTCTTGTCTCTCTTCCTCTTCTCTCATTCCCTCTATTTCACTCTTTCACTGTCTTTTTCTCTCCTTCCCCCTCTCTCTATCTCTCTGTATCTCTCTCTCTCTCTCTCTGCCTCTTTCCCTGTCTTCCCCCTCCCCCTCACTGTGTGTGTGTGTGTGTGTGTGTGTGTGTGTGTGTGTGTGTGTGTGTAAAAGAGAGGCATGGATAAGTCTGACCAGGTCTGATCTCTTTAAGAACCTCCCCAACTATGAACCGGCCCTTTCAGGGAACACTTTTCCCCAAGCAGGACGAAGCTTCTCTCCCAATGGGACCAAAAGAACCTCCACCCAATCATGATTCAAATTCAACAGAATTCCCTTTTTTCTTTGCTAGTTTGGGCACAAGGAGCAAACAAACCTGAAGCTCTTAGTGACACATTCCCCAGCCTTTGTGGGATTCTCACCAGTTTGAAGGAGATACTAAACCATAGGTGGTTCACAAAATGGAGCAATGCGAGAAGGTAAGGGTGACAGTGGGGGATAGCGAAGTGGCCGGGTCCCTATCTTCCCCCCTCTCTCCCCCTCTCTCCCCCTCTCTCTCTGTGTGTATCTGTGAATGTGTGTGTGTGTGTCTCTCTCTGAAAGCCGTGGCATGGCCAAGCCAGTAAGATCTCCTTGGCGCTCTTCGCTACTTCTTTCATTTCTTCTTTTTCGAATCCAGACTGGCTAAACAACGATTGCCAGACTGCGGTGGAAGCGTCCATTTGGGAGACCCTCCTCCTCCTCCTCTTCCTCTTCCTCTTGCACCCGGAGGCTGTGGATGGATCAAGAGGGTGCAGTTGTGTGGGGAGATGCTCGCTCCTCAAGTGAGCATCCACCCGCCCCATACTCGGTTTTGCTGTGCTTTGGCATTTGCTTGAGGAGCATCTCCCCGTGCGCATGCACCCTCCCAGCCCTGCCACAATGGCCGGTTATGAGAGGAGGAGGAGAAGGAGGAGGAGGAGGAGGAGGAGGAGGAGGGGGAGGAGGAGGAGGAGGAGAAGGGTCAGCCGAAGGGATGCTACCACCACGGCCTGGCGATCATTGTTAAGCCAGTCTGCATTCCAAAAAGAAGAAATGAAGGAAGTAGCGAAAAGCGCCAAGGAGAGCTTGCTGGCTTGGCCATGCCACGGCTTTCAGGGAGACACACACATACAGAGTGGGAGAGAGAATCAGGAAGATAGGGACCCGGCCGCTTCACTATCCCCCGCCATCACCCTCACCTTCTTAGGCCAGGCGAGGGAGGGGCAGGGCCAGCCGCTTCAGCAAGGTGAAGAGGAGGCGACCAAGCACAGGCGAGTAGAAACCTGGGAACGGCGGCTCCTAAAGGGCTTTGAGGTCGGATGACCTGGAGCAGCCGAGATCCGAGCGAGCATTGCACCACAGATTCACCTGATCGCCCACTTCTTTGGTGTTGGCTTTACGGAGCCGCAGCGTGAGGTCTGGGTTGACATGTGACAGCAGTGCCTTTAGCTGCGCTCGCTTGTAAGTGCCCAAATAATCTAGTGAAGACACCGGAGTCGCTCAGGTAGACCTTCCCCCTCCACAGTCCTCCTCCTGCAGAAAATGGACATTCCCTGAGCTAAGAAGGCAAGGAGCTGCGGCTCGTCTCAACCAATCCCTAGGACTACCCCAAATGGTCCCAATTCGGTGCGGAGCGGGCAGCTCCCCCTGGCAATCCCCCTTTCTCTCAGTGCTCTGACTTCCTGTGGCTCGCCTCCAGCCTGAACACCAGGTTGGACCACCAAAGGCCACTTCCCCGCTTCTCAACGGTGCTCCTGTGCTGGCCACTGCAGGACTCTCCACTTCCTTCCCCAAATTCTCCCTCAACTTCGAAATGACGACACCTGTTGCTGACACGGGTGCAACTGGGCTGCCGGTCACCTTTACCCCCCACCCCACTTGCCTTTTGCTGCTGCCACCTGGACCCCTAACCCCCAGCAGGTAAGGCCCAGCACCTGCGGTGAATCCCAGCTAAATTTCACTGTACCGGAGGACATGTGGAGAGGCTCATGTTCTCCTGCTGCTGGGAAAGCAAGAGAGTTTTTCCCGCCACAGCAAAAAGTTTGCAACTTCCCCTCCAATAGGGAAATGGGTGGCTCTGGGCAGCAGAGAAGCAGCCCGCTTGAATCCAGTTTATCTCTGCCACCCGGAGCTGTGCCAGGAAAGACTCTCTTGCTCTCCCAGCAGAGCCTCTCCACATGTCTTCCAGTACAGCGAAGTGTAGCTCGGGTCCCCACCAGTTTGCATCTCGCCCCCCGCCTGGATTCACCGCAGATACTGGGCCTTCCCTGCTGGGGGTGAGGGCGGCGGGTGGTGGCAGCAAAAGGCAAGTGGGGTGGGAGGGGTAAAGGTGACCGGCAGTGGCAGGTAGGTGACTGGGCCCAAGAGCTTGCAGAGCCTCACTCACCCAGGGAGATCAGGCAGGGCCACAGCGGAAGGCATGCAGCAATGGCTGGACTGGCGAGTGGGCAAAAGCAGGCTGCAGGCGATGCCGCGCATGCACGTTAAGGACTGACTGAGAGCGGAGGGGAGGGGTGGGCAGAGAGGGGCGGGGCCAGTCAGTGGTGCAATTTGCTGGTTCTCTGAACTGCGCAGAATCATAACAACTGGTTTGATAGAACTGGACAGAATCAGTAGAATCTGACCCCTGGTTCCATCTCTCCAGACTTTTCTATTTAATAAAGTCCTTTTTTTTTTTTTTTGGCAATGTGAGATGCCAAAAGCAAAAGTGAGGAACTAACGGAAGATTCTTCCAGAAGTTATATCTCCAACCATTTATTTATTTATTTTATTTATTTATTTTGATTTGCCAATTGTTTACAAGATAATAAGTATAAGTGTATACATAGTTGTGAATACATGAAATGGGTACATATAAGAAAAATAAAAGAATAAGAGAAACAATAGGACAGGGACGGTAGGCACGTTGGTGCGCTTATGCACGCCCCCTACAGACCTCTTAGGAAAGGGGTGAGGTCAATAGTAGACAGTCTAAGGTTAAAGTTTTTGGGGTTTGGGGAAGAGACTACAGAGTCGGGTAGAGTATTCCAGACGTTGACCACTCTATTGCTGAAGTCGTATTTCCTGCAATCAAGTTTGGTGCGGTTTACTTTGAGTTTGTATCTATTGTGTGCTCTTGTGTTGTTATGGTTGAAGCTGAAGTATTCATTGACAGGTAGGACATTGCAATGTATGATTTTATATACCATGCTTAAGTCAGACCGAAGACGGCGTAATTCAAGGTTTTCTAGTTCTAGAATTTCAAGTCTGGTGGCATAAGGTATTCTACAACGAGTAGAAGAGTGGAGAACTCTTCTTGTGAAGTATTTCTGGACTTTCTCAATTGTGCTAATATCAGATACGTAATGAGGGTTCCAGACTGATGAACTGTATTCGAGTATTGGTCTAGCAAATGTTTTGTATGCTCTGGTTAGTAGTGTGATATTACCAGAGAAAAAGCTACGTAGGATTAGGTTAACAACTCTTAATGCCTTTTTGGCTATGTAGTTGCAGTGGGCTCTAGCACTTAGATCATTAGAGGTGAGTATTCCATGGTCCTTTACAGAGCTTGGGTCATCAACAAGATCTTGATTATTCAGCTTGTATTTTATTTTCTGATTTTTTTTGCCAATATGTAAGACAGAGCATTTATTTGTTGAGATTTGAAGTTGCCATTTGTTTGACCATTCAGATACATAGTCAAGATCTTTTTGTAGGGTAGCAGTATTGTCTGTGGTATTGAACAGCTTTACATCATCAGCGAAGAGAATGCAATTGCTCTTAATATGATCGCAGAGGTCGTTTATGTAGAGTATGAAGAGAGTTGGTCCTAGAACACTGCCCTGGGGAACACCACTATTGACAGGTACTGGATTTGATAGGACGCTCCCAATTTTGACCATTTGTTGTCTGTTTGACAGGAATGCTTCTATCCAGTTATGCAGTTGTCCAGAGATACCACAGGATTTTATTTTTAGGAGTAGTTTGTCCTGTACCACTGAATCAAAGGCTTTACAGAAGTCTATGTAGATTGCGTCTATTGCTTTGCCCTGGTCGAGTTGTGTCGTCCATATGTTTTTGCAGTGTAAGAGTTGAAGATTACAGGATAGTTTTTTTCTGAAACCAAATTGTTTATTGGAGAGTAGGTTGTTTGTCTCTAAGTGGAGGACGATGGATTGGTTAATAATTGATTCCATGACTTTACAGGTGACGCAGCATAAGGAGATTGGCCTGTAATTTTCAACTAGGCTTGGGTCTCCCTTTTTGAAGATGGGGATGACTGTGGCTTGTGACCATAGGTTAGGCAAGGAGCTGGTCCTGAAAGATTTTTCAAAGATTATGCTTAGAGGTTTGGCTATGGCAGTGGATAGCTTTCTTAAGAAGTAGGCACATATTCCATCCGGACCAATAGATAGAGATGGTTTTAGATTGCATAGTGATTTTTCAACATTGTCTTCTGTGAAATCGATATGTATTAGATCATTGTTGTTATCTGTGGTACGGCTAGGAAATACTGGGCATGATCCATTGCTGTTTACAAATACTGAGCCGAAGAATGTGTTAAAGATGTTGGCTTTGATGGTGTCGTCGTTGCAGTCTTTACCATCAGGTCCTATCAAGGGAGGGATGGACCTTGAGTCTTTTAGTTTGTTGTTTACAAAATTGTAAAAAGCACGGGTGGAATTGGTGCTTAGAAGGTTTTCCTCTTGTTTAATGTGATAATTGATGCATTCGGTCTTTATCTGGTGGCATAAATTTTTGTATCGGTTTTTGAAACCGATAATTTGGAAAAATTTGGAAATAGTGAGAGATTTTGCTTACTTAAGTGAAGACCAGAGGCTAGTAACTTGTCTAATATCCATTTTAACCTCCATTTTCCACATATTTCCTTTGCAATCTTATTTCTTTTCTGCTCAGTCCTTTCCTCAATCTGAATGTGTGGAAAGTTGTCATCCTGGATTTGTCAAGAGGGCTCGAGAAGGAGAGCCAGTTTGCTGCTACGACTGTGTTCCTTGTCCAGAGGGGACCTTCTCCACTCAGAAAGGTGGGTGACAACAGAGGAAAGGAAGGCCTGGTGGAACTGGATCCACTGAGAGAATTGTCATGAAAGTATGAATTAAAAAACACTTTGAAGCTGAATTGATTACTGGTTTATTTCCAAAATGCCCCATTTCTTATCTAAACAGAAGAACAAAAAGACTGTGAAGGAAGGGCTGGATAGAGAGAGGTGGCTGTGGCAGATTGGGTAGGCTTTACTACTGCCAGAGAAAATATTTCTCCTTTTTAGCTTGGATGTATCCTTCCTTACACATTTACTTCTCTAGGAACACCTGAGTTCCTTGAAACACGATTAATTGTTTTAGGTCCACCTCCTGAAAGGAGGATAGCAATGCAGTCTACATGGGTTCCCTTTGAGGAACACTAAAAAGGTGTTGCTGATGTACGAGATACACAATGTGGTGGCATGGATAGTTATGCCTGTATGTGTCTGCACCCGTATCACCACTGCAACAATGGCCATTCCAAATTATTAGCAACAGTCACTTGATCTGCCAGCCACCTCTTAGGCAAGTATGACAAGAATTGCCATCTTGCACGTAAGTTTCTCTAGAAAGTTTAATTGATTCATTATTTTCCTTTAGTAATGGAGGTTCCTATCAATATTCTGAACATTACAAAGGAAATCTTTCAAGTCCAAAGCTTCCCTCAATTTCATAGCCTATCAAAAATATACTGTAGCTATATTTTTTTTAAAAGTGATAAGACTTATTTTTTGTCTCTGGAGATATTAAGAAATCCATCCTGGAAAATGCTCCTAATAATCACTTGTTCCCAAAGAATGTACAATATATCTTGAAATGCAAAGGACAAAGAAATACGTTTTTTGTTTTTTTTGTTTTCTCAGATACGGAAAAATGCACCAAATGTCCGGATGATAAATACCCAAATAAAAAAAGAGTCCAATGTATCCCCAAAGTTATAACCTTCCTGTCTTATGAAGAACTTCTGGGCATCATCCTGGTTTCTTTTGCCCTATTCTTGTTCCTAACCACAGGCCTTGTTTTAATCGTCTTCATTAAATACAGAGAAACTCCCTTGTCAAAGCCAACAACCGGGACCTCTCCTACATCCTCCTGGTCTCCCTCCTGCTTTGCTTCTTGTCTCCTTCTCTCTTCATTGGTCAACCAAGGAAAGCCACCTGCCTTCTCCGACAAACGGTTTTCAGCATCATCTTCTCAGTTGCCGTTTCTTCTCTCTTGGCCAAAACCATCATGGTGGTGCTGGCTTTCCTGGCCACAAAACCAGGAAACCGAGCAAAGAGATGGTTGGGGAAGAGCTTGGCCAACTCCATCATCCTGTCTTCTTCTGGTGTCCAAGTTATCATCTGCTCCATCTGGCTTGGAGTTTCTCCCCCCTTCCCTGACTCTGACCTCCACTCCCAGCCTGGAGAGATCATCCTGCAATGCAACCAAGGGGCCGTTGTCATGTTCTACGTCACCCTCAGCTACATGGGCTTCCTGGCTGCCGTCTGCTTCACGGTGGCTTTCCTGGCCAGGAATCTGCCTGGGGCCTTCAACGAAGCCACGTTGATCACCTTCAGCATGCTGGTCTTCTGCAGTGTCTGGGTGACTTTTGTGCCCACCTACCTGAGCACCAAAGGGAAACACATGGTGGCTGTGCAGGTCTTCGCCATCCTGGCCTCCAGTGCTGGTCTGCTGGGCTGCATCTTCATCCCCAAGTGCTACATTATCCTTCTGAGGCCAGAGCTGAACACAAAGGAGCATCTCACAGCCAGAACAAATGTAAAAACATGAGACATAACATCATTATGATAGTGGAAGAATTGTTAATGTTTCTTTTATTTGATTTCCATTTTGAAAGTATGCAGGAGTCAAAGAAAATGATATCTGTATGTTACAAAATGGGGAATTGTTGAACGACTGGAATTCTTGCAGTTCCCTCCCATCTCAATAAATAATGCTAAAGAGACCACTGTAAAATTCAGAGGAATTCAGCTGTTCGGAACAGCTACTGAACATGATACCTTATAAAAAACGATTGACGCACTTGTTCCCACTGACAGCAGCTAAACATGTGGGTGGGTGGTGAGAGAATGTGTAGGAAAAGAGATCAGGAGGAAGCTGTGGGAACCAAACACCAGCCTGCTTTCCTGATCCTCTCCCTAAAAATGCCAGAATGATGTGAAATGCCATGCTTGACTGGCTCCCAGCTGAGGAGGGAAATCTTCATCCATCTTATATGAGTCTTTCTTGATTTCCTGATAAAAACCCCTTTGCAGAAAGAATTCAGCAGAACAGCTGTCTAGGATTTCAGTTTGGGATTGTATGTACTTCACAGCAAAAAAAAAGTAAATAAAAAAATTAAGTTTGTAAAGAAATTTCCATTGTATATTGTTTTTTTCAACAACCAGAGAAATAAAATAGCCGTTTTCAGGCCCTTTAATTTTCCACTCTACAATTTGTACCTGAAGCATTTCTCTGCTCCTCCTCCAAGCTTTCCTTGTCTGTGAAGGGCTGGAGAAGATGTCCAGAGAAAGGGGACCTTGGGACTCTTCCCAGGAGGAGGTTGCAGGGATCCTGTCTCAAGGCAGCCGCATCATTGACCAGGTCACAAACCTCCAATGCTGCATAATGTTCATCCAGGTCCAAGAAGGGGCTGAATAAGTGGGGGGGACTTCTATGTTATTAGGAAGAGGCACCCATGGAAGCTGCTCTGCTCTCCAACCACAGAGATTGCTGATCAATTGGGAATCAATTTTTATGTCTCATAATGGCTCCTAACTGTGAATAGGATCCCTTTGCAAATTCCATTTTAAGGAGATAAGAAAAGCTCTGTTGGATCAGAAGAAGGTCAGTCTAAGATTCACACAAATCCCTCTGGTTCTCGCACAAGCAGTAGAAGAAGGCAGAGACTTGTGGCTTTGTGCCACATGGAAGAGGCGTTTATCCAGAGGTGGAATTCAGTAGGTTTTGACCAATTGTGGAGAACTGGTAGTAGAAATTTTGAGTGGTTCGAAGAACTGGCAAATACCACCTCTGACTGGCCTCGCCCCCATATCTTCTCTGCCTCCCACTGAGTCCCAGCTGGTCGGCTGGATTGGTTGCCCTGCACAGGAGAATGGAGCTGGAAAGCAGGCTAGTTGGGAGAGGTAGGAATGGGCTTTTGAAGTAACTTTCCACTGCCATGCCCACAAAGCCATGCCCACAAAGCCATACCCAGAAAGCTATGCCCACAGAACCAGTAGTAAAAAAATTTGATCCCCACCACAGCGATTATTCCACAATTTCACTTTCCTCCATCACTACCCACAACATTGGACACTCGGCCATCTCACACTCTAGGAATCTCCAATTTTAGTATCTCACATTAATCTGAGAAAATGTTTCCAAATTTCCCACCCCAAATTCAATAAGAGTTAAGGCGGGACTGGAATTCAAAAGTCTCCTGGTGATCTGCTCAAAGTCCCCCAGGAAGTTTTCCTGCCTGAGGGAGGATTAAAACTCAAAGCCTCCCGAATCTTGGCCAAAACAACCAACAAGCTCTAAATCAATTATTGTCAGGAAGCTCACTCAAATTGATCGGCAATTCATGCAAAAAAATTAGGCTGTGCCTTTCCCAGAAGATGAGTAGGCTCCATAAACAATGCCATTGTTTCATTTGTGGAATGAAGGCGGAGATGGAAGGTTCTGGAAACGCCATTTTACAGGATGCACCTTCTTTAGGCCCGACTGCCCCTGTTTTTCTTTGTACAACACCTGAGCTAAGGAATCTCTGAAACATTGTCTTGGGTTTAGGTCCAGGGGCCACAAGAGAAGTCTCCCATCCTAAAACGTATCCTGATCCCTTTCTATTTTGAGTGCACCATGGTGGGTCTGTCCCCATTCTTGGGAAGGGGACATATTGTGTGGGTGTCTTTGCTGTGTATATTGACAACACGCAAGTTTTAGGGGAACCTTTGAAAGTGAGCTCAGTCTGCTCCTAAACTGTGAGCCCTATATGACCATCACAACACCCGAAGGACATCCAGATATACACAAAGCCTTGTTTTTCTATGCTCCCAGCATGGACCTCAATCTGATCGTCGGTCCACTCATATTTTATCTTTTTGGAATGTGAAGTAAGTTTAACACATAGTAAATCTCACACATGCTCATTTTGCCATTCTAGGCCCTTCTGTTTTTTCTATCAGCTGCCTCTTGTCTTTCCGCCTTATTCCTTGGATGGCTCCAACGATCACAAAGCTAGAACTTCTTGGAAAAATCCATCACTTGTTTATACCAAGAACAATCCAAGTTCATTTGCTTAATTTTCATGGTCCAACTCTGCCCTTTTCATCCCAGTTTCATGGTGGGCAACACCCATTCAGCAAGGAGACGTAATGGTGTAGCCACTGGATGCAGATGTTTGCTTGTTATGATACAAGAGTGTTGCGTTGGTCTGGCGTGAGTGAGCAAAGAGATGGGATTCCCCTGCTTCCTCCCTAAAACATTTTTAAATAAATACTTTTCTTCCTTATCTGCATGATTGGTGTTAGGGATAACATTAGTTACCTAACTTAGTTTGGCTAAATATAATATATGTTAGTTAGTTTAAATGTGTGTGTCACTTTAAACTGTAAGCCAAGTATTTTGGGTGCGGTTGTAAATCGCCATAAGAGTGAGCAGGCTTTTACTGGAATGCTGACAGAGAAGGATTGATGGTGATTACTGTGTACGTTTGCTGAGAGAAGAAAAGAAGGTTTGATTTTGCTTCATATCTCTGACTGCAAAAGAGATACATCATTGGACTGATTGTTTGTGAGTTGAACGACCTATTTTCTACACTGGACTTTTGCAAACTGAATAACCCTCGGACTGTCTGAACTTAGTGTATGACATTTGGACTGCTTTGACTATGCTATAACTCTTGCTGGAATAAAAACTATTTAATTGCACAGTGTATCTGTCTTACTGATTGTAAAGCTACAACAACGCTTTATCTCACACACACTCTCTGTCTGCTTGACTGCCGTTGCACGTTCTGCTAGGGTGTTGTATCCCTAACACTGGTTATGGGCCCAGGTGCACAGTCAGTCTAACCAGTATAACAGGCTTGTGAGTGAGAGTTTGTGTGGCAACACAACATTGTAAACAGAAAGCTGTGTTTTTATTAATATAGTTTTATATCCAGTTAAATGATGGCAGGAGTCAATATACAAAGTTTGTCTCAAATATCCAAGCTGGATGGAACAAACTATGTTTCATGGTCCATGAAGTGTAGCCTACTTCTACGAAGAGAAGGTTTGTGGGATTTGATACAAAACCCACCAGAAGTAGATGCATGGGATCCGGAGGATGAGAGTGATGCCCAGAAGATAAAGGAATATCAAGTGAAGAATGAGCAAGCTCTTTGCATAATAGGACTGACTCTCTCTGACCAACAGCTTGTCCATATACGTGGGGAAGAGACAGCTGCGAAATGTTGGGAGAACCTAAGGAAGATTTATGTTCGGGACAGTGTAGGAGCACATATAAATCTTACACGGAAACTGTTCAGAACAAATCTTCAGAAGGATGGAGACATGCTAAATCATATAAACTTAATGAAGAGAATTTTTCAAGAACTGCATGAAAAGGAACTTATCTTCACTGAACTGCACCAAGTTTATATCATTTTGTCTTCATTAGACCAGAGCTACGATGATTACGTAACTTCGCTTGAAGTATTGCCAAAAGATAGTTTATCTTTAACTGACATTACTGGCAGATTAATTGAAGAAGCCAGGAGACGGCATGAAAGGGATCAACTCAGAAGTGAACCATCACAATGTGAAGAAGAGAAAATATCTCCGTCAGCGTATACAATTAGAAAATGTTTTAATTGTGGAAGAAATGGACATTTGGCTAGATACTGCAAGAAAGCAAAAAGCCAAAGAGCCAGCCAGAATGCTAAAAAGCATCGAAAGAATAAAGAAAGCATAGAGTTAACCATGTATAGCAACGAAACTGTGAATAGTAATTTATGGGTGATAGATAGTGGAGCATCTCACTGCATAACAAACGATAAGAAAAAATTTGTTAAGATGTCCACAAGTTCACAGCAAATATCGTTAGCTAATGGATGGAAACTTAAGGCTAAAGGTGAAGGTATAGCATATTGTAATTGCATAAGAGAAAATGTAAAAATGTTATATGTACCACAACTTAAGTTTAATTTGCTTTCGGTTAGAGTTTTAGTTAAACTAGGTTATGTAATTACCTTTAGGGGAGACAATTGCATAATTGAAAAAGATGATAAGAAAGTGACTGCAACTTTAAGAGGTGAATTGTATGTGTTAAATGATAGTTTAGAGGTGGCTAACACAGTCTATGATAATGTTAAACCTCACAATGAGTGCATACATCTGTTACACAGACGTTTGGGGCATATAAATTTTAAAATGCTTAAACAAACAGTAGAACAATCTAAGGGTATAAAACTGAAACCTTGCAGTAAGTATTTGCAATGCAATGTATGTAGTGAAGAGAAAAGCAAGGTGATATCAGCAAATAGAGTAAATGGATTTAAAACCAAGGAACCTTTAGAGGTAGTATTTGCTGATATTATAGGTCCTAAGAAACCAAGTGTGGGAAGTGCTCGATATATTCTTAGTATAATGGACCATTATTCTAGATATGGTTTCTGTTATCTAATGAAAAGTAAAACTGAAACTTATAAAAATTTCTTTAATTGGCTTAAATTCACTGAAAGGAAAACTAAAAGGAAGTTAGTTACACTTATTACTGATAACGGTACGGAATTTACAAACAATAAATTCCAAGATAAGCTGAAGTTGGCAGGTATAGAACATAAGAAGTCTGCACCATATAGGCCACAGCATAATGCCTTTATAGAGAGACGAGGCCAAACATTACAGGCAATGGCTCGTACATCTCAGATTCAGGATTACCTGATAATTTGTGGGGAGAAGCAATAATGTGTGGGAATCATATACTGAATAATGTGGTTAATTCTACTACTGGTGAATTACCATTCACACGGTGGCATGGCAGAAAACCTGACCTAAGCTACTTGCACACATTTGGAGCACCAGCATGGGTGCATATCCCTACACAACTGAGAAAGAAAGGGCAACATAGGGCAAAAAGATTGATTTTGTAGGATATGAATCTAACCATAGATCATACAGATTCTGGGAACAAGGTACATCTCTGTAGCGCTAGTGCACAATTCCTAGAACATGTAGGATGGGAGAAACTGGAACAAGATTCAAATAAGGAAGTAATTATAGAATCCTACAAAAGGCCAGAGAAAACCAGTAATAAGAAGAGAGCAATTAAAGAAGAAGTAAAGGAAGAGCATATAGGACCAGAGCAGGAAGAAATACCAGAACAGGAAGAGGTAGATAATCAGGAGCAGGTAGAATATGAAAGTCCACCTGAAAGCCCTGTAATACCTAGACGTTCTACATGTGTAACTAGACCACCTGATAGGTATCAAGCCAGTATAGTTTGCCAAGTGAGTAAAGTTCCTACTAGTATAGATGAACTTAGGATGTATCCTGCAAAGGATCAGGAGAATTGGCAAAAGGCAATGGAAAAGGAGTTAAATTCATTAAAGGAAATGAAGGTTTATGAAGAAACCAAATTACCTCCAGGTGAAAAGTCCATTGGTTGCAAATGGATATTTAAGTTAAAAACTGGTAAGAATGGGACTGTTACCCATAAGGCAAGGTTGGTAGCTCAAGGATATAATCAAACGGCATGTGATTATGATGAGGTATTTGCACCAAATTTAAAGGCTACAACTTTAAGAGCAGCGTTAGTGTGGGCAGCTAAGAAGAATTATATAGTTAACCATTTAGATGTGGAAACTGCCTATCTGCATGCACCATTGCAGCACACTATATATTTAAGAAAACCAATAGGTATTAAAGATGGTAAAATTAATAATGAATATTGGAAACTGAATAAGAGTCTCTATGGATTGAAACAATCTGGTTATGAGTGGAACCAATATATTGTAAAAGAGCTAAACAATATTGGATTTAAGGCAGGTTTAGCTGATCCATGTTTATTTAAGAAAGAGACAAATGGAAAGGTATCATTATTGTTGTTGTTTACAGATGATATTGCTTTAATAACTAAGACTAATAATGAAGCTAGTGAGATAATATCATTATTAAGTAAGAGAATAAAATTAAAGCATTTAGGAGAAATCAGACAGTATTTAGGATTGACAATAGACAAAACCAATAGTGGATTTAAGATATCACAAGTAGATAAAATATACCAATTGCTCAAAATGTATAAAATGGAACTGTGTAAACCGGCAAATACTCCAATGAGTCAGGAATTTTGTCGTACTGATGCTCAGAGTTCAAAATTTGATAAGACTATTTATCAGTCATTGATAGGAAGCTTACCATATATAAGTAATTGGTCAAGGCCAGATATTGCATATGGAGTTAATCAACTGGCAAGATTTAGTGCTGAACCAAATGAACGTCACTGGCAAGCGCTAAAGCGTATATTAAGGTATCTTAAGAAGACAATGAATTATGCATTGTATTTAGAGCCAAAAGATGATTTGATTTTGAGTGCATATGCTGATGCAAGTTTTGCAACAGATATAAAAACAAGAAAATCAACTTCTGGTATGGCTATACTATTAGGTAAAACACTGATTGGTTGGAAGTCTGTTAGACAGCAACATATTAGTATGTCCACAATGGAGGCAGAATTTTCATGTTTATCATTACTATGTACTGATATAATTCTGTATAAACAGTTATTATTAGATATGGGAGTAACTGTTAAGAATGCCATTGTTGTGTATGAGGACAAACAAGAAGCCATACAGTTGGCTACAAATATTGCTGTAAAGACTAGATCTAAGCACACTGACCTTAGATATTTGAATGTTAGACAATCTGTGAAGAATAGTCTGATAAGATTGGAGTACTGCATAACTGAAGAAAATATTGCAGATGGATTTACAAAAGCCCAAGGTGCAGTAAGGCACAAAGAGAATTGTGAAAAATATGGGTTGAAATTGTAAATAAAGATATATATTATGATGTTACCCAAAAGGGGAGAATGTTAGGGATAACATTAGTTACCTAACTTAGTTTGGCTAAATATAATATATGTTAGTTAGTTTAAATGTGTGTGTCACTTTAAACTGTAAGCCAAGTATTTTGGGTGCGGTTGTAAATCGCCATAAGAGGGAGCAAGAGAGCTCACTGTTTGCAGGCTTTTACTGGAATGCTGACAGAGAAGGATTGATGGTGATTACTGTGTACGTTTGCTGAGAGAAGAAAAGAAGGTTTGATTTTACTTCATATCTCTGACTGCAAAAGAGATACATCATTGGACTGATTGTTTGTGAGTTGAACGACCTATTTTCTACACTGGACTTTTGCAAACTGAATAACCCTCGGACTGTCTGAACTTAGTGTATGACATTTGGACTGCTTTGACTATGCTATAACTCTTGCTGGAATAAAAACTATTTAATTGCACAGTGTATCTGTCTTACTGATTGTAAAGCTACAACAACGCTTTATCTCACACACACTCTCTGTCTGCTTGACTGCCGTTGCACGTTCTGCTAGGGTGTTGTATCCCTAACACTTGGCCTTCAGGGGACATGATTGTAGATGACCAGGGAGAAAAAAGGGAAGATTTCCAGGTTTATGCAGTAATCCTCAGATGTAGCTTTGCTTTCGCTGTGACCGCTTGACTTTAGTGAAAGCATACCTTTTACTAGATGCAACTCGACTGCAAATGGAGACGAGTCTTTCTTTCCTGAAGGTCCAATCTGGGCCGGGCCTGATAACCACTCACCTGCTTGGCTGCAATGTCTTCTCTTTGGCTGTGGGTGGTTCTCTTGTGGATGTCCATGCATCTGGGAAGGGTGAGGAGATGGCTGCTGCAGCTTTTGAGCACGAGGGCCATGGGAGACAGGAGATATCGGAATATCTCGACTGGGCCCAGGAGTTTCTGGACAAAGCCGCTTGCCACTCTTTGCCTCTTCCTTCTTCTTCTGAAAACATCATCAGAAAACTCAAAAGGCCAACAGTAACAATGATTTGGGTCTTATTTACCAGAGCTGGGGAGGAGAGAGATGACTGGAGAATATTGGAGGGCCTCTTCTAGAGGAAAGGATGAAAACAAACAGAAATAAAAGTGAAAGCTTTCAGGCTTTCTACCGCCCACCTCTTCATTTGTGGCCCAAAATGTCTTCATCATCAATGTTTGCTAGGCCAGCCCCTTTTGGCACCCCAGGGACCCCCACAGTTGCATTCAGCAGGCAACCTGAAGAAGAAGAGGGTGTAAGTCCATCAATGGGGATTGGACAGCCAGTTGTCTGACATGGTATAGGGCAGGGGTGGGATTCAAATGTGGGTGTGGCTGGGTGGGCGTGGCTTCTTCTTTTTTGCAGCACCTCCCTTGTTTTTGGGCACAAAATGGAGCACAGGGCGGGGCACGCAGCATACATACACATCCCACACCCCCTTTTGCCTCCTGGGCCTCAGGGAAGCCTCCTGGGCAAAGCAGTAAGACAGCGAGGGGGATCCCGGCACAGCTGATCATCGGGAAGGGAAAAAGAACCTGAAAAGATTCCTTCAGGAGTTACTGGGTGGGGAAGGACGCAGTCAGTGATGTCGGGCAGGCGCAATAAGGACTGACTGGGAGGGCAGGTGGAGAGGGGCGGGGCCAGCCAGGGGCATGATTTGCCGGCTCTCCGAACTGTGCAGAATCATAACAACCAGTTTTATAGAACCAGTCCGAACCAGTAGAATCCCACCTCAGCTATAGGGTCTCCTGCTTGAGCAGGGAGTTGGACTAGAAGACCTCCAAGGTCCCTTCCAGCTCTATTCTGATTGGTTAATAAAGGGCCAAGTCCAGCAAAAGGAGCTAGAGACTCACCGAGAATTCCAATCCCATCAAGGAGTGTCCAGAAGACTCCACGGCTTTGATCCCCAACCTGTGTCCCCTGAGCATGTACAGTCTTCCCTCTCCTAAAGATAGGATTTCTCCTCCTCTCTTCTACAACCCAACACCTGGCTCTTAACACAGCAATGGCAGAACCAGGAGCAAAAAAGAAGGAAGGGAGGGAGGGAGGGAGGGAGGGAGGGAGGAAGGAAGGAAGGAAGGAAGGAAGGAAGGAAGGAAGGAAAGAAAGAAAGAAAGAAAGAAAGAAAGAAAGAAAGAAAGAAAGAAAGAAAGAAAGAAAGAAAGAAAGAAAGAAAGAAAGAAAGAAAGAAAGAAAGAAAGAGCACAGTCCCACCTAAAAGTCTCAAGCAGAATTCCTCTAGTTCCTGAGGTTTTCTTTTGCACAAAATGTTCCCTTTCCTTCCTTCTCTTTATTTATATTTGTATCCCTTTCATTCTACCACACAACACACACACACACACACACACACACACACACACACACACCTCTGTTCTTACCTTCTGTTCCCGGGCTTGCTTTTTGCTGGCCACCTTGTACAACTTATGTACTTTCTTGGTGTTAAATTCAATAAACTTGGAAGCAAATACCCATAGATTCCTGAAAGGAGGTGAACAGCTAATTTAATTTTCTCTTTTTAGGAGCTGGGCCAGAAGCCCAGACTTTTCATGCTGCAGGAAAGAGATGCCCCAAAGAAGCAGTGATGGAGAGATGCTTTCTTCTGGGGCCCAAAAGTTCCCTCTTACACAAAAATGTCTTACTTCAAACTTGAGTGATGAAGACTCCCAAGATAAAGTCTGCAGAGTTTGATGCAAGCATGGCATGACCAGTCTGCTACTTTTCTTGACTACTGCAAATGCCGGTATTGTGGTTTTCTAGGGGTTTGGACTAAAATGTGGATTTTGTTTTTAACACTCATATTTAACAACATATTTCAACATAGGGGAAATCAACAATTGGAGACGACGTCTCCAATTTGAGCCATTGCAGCAGGTATTCAAGGGGAGTTGGACTGTTTGCTTGTGGCTATCTAGAGATTCTAGGTGTTAGATCGGGTAGATTGGTTCCAATAAGAGACGCGAGACCAGTGAACTTTTCACGCCGGTGGTTACTGCTAGGGCCTCCTTGTCCAGCTGGCTGTAGTTTCTCTCTGGCTTGGACAGCGTTCTTAAGAAGAAGGCAATGGGTGGCTTCTTTCCCGTCTGGCAGCGTGTGTCCGAGGATTGCCCCGACACCAAAGGGTGAGGCGTCACAGGTCACGGTCAGCGGTAGGGTTTCGCTGTATTGCATGAGGACGGCGTCTGATGTTAATAGGTCTTTTATTTGTTTGAAGGCACTTTCTTCCCGCTTCCCCCAGGTCCAGGTGGCTGTTTTGTCCAGCAGCCTATGGAGGGGTTTCGCTGTAGTCACCTTCTGGGGCAGGAAAACATTGTAAAAATTAATGAGTCCAAGAAAAGCCTGCAGTTCCGTTTTATTTCGCGGTCTAGGGGCTTCTTTTATGGCTTTAACCTTTTTTTCTGTGGGGTGGATTCCGTTTTTGTCTAGAAGGTACCCCAGGAACTCGACTTTCTCTGTGCAAAGTTGGCATTTTTCTTTTTCACTTTTAGCCCAGTGTCTTTGAATTTCTGTAAGACCTCCCGTAGGCGGCTCTCTAATTGGGTTTTATTTGTAACCACACTAGCACATCGTCGAAGTAGGGCACCACCCCTTTTATCCCTTGTAACAGTCTCTCCATCAGCTCTGGAATACCCCTGGTGCCACGCTGACTCCAATTGGAGTCTTTTGCATAAAAATGCCCCCGGTGGATTACGATGGTTTGCGCCTCTGCTGTCTCGGCGTCGACTGGCAGCTGCTGGTACACCTGTGCCAGGTCGAGTTTCGCGAAGACTTTGCCTCCACCCAGTGAGTGCAAAAGGTGCTGTACCACTGGGACGGGTAGGCACTTTGCTGCAGGGCATGGTTGAGGGTGGCCTTGTAGTCACCACAGATTCTCACTGACCCAACCGGCTTTATGGGGTGACTATAGGGGTTTCCCACTGGGCATGGTCTATCGGCTCTAAGACCCCTTTGTGATGAGCTTGTCCATTTGCTCATCGATTTTGGGCTTGAGTGCGAATGGCACTCACCGTGGCTTAAGGCGGATTGGGGCAATGTTCAGGTTTAGGCTGAAGGATATTGGGGACCCCGGTACTTGCCTAGGTCACCGTTGAAGACCTCCTGGAAATCCCTCATGAGCGTTTCTTCCCAGTCCGCCTCGGTGACGTGATGGATGCCCGTCATCTCGATCCCCAATGGCGCAAACCATTGCAGTCCCAGCAGGTTTGGGCAGTCTTTGTTCACGATGGTGAGCGGAAGCACCTCTGTACGCCCCTTGAATGTTATTTTAAAATGTCCAATCCCGACCACGGGAATGTGGTTTCCCTGATAATCTTTCAGGGTCAGCTTCTGATGTTCTAGTTTGCGCCTGTGGATGGTAGGCACCAGGCGCTTGATTGTATGCCATGAGACCATGGAGAGGTAGGACCTGGAATCTACCTCCATCTCGCATGGCTGGTCTTTGATGCCTACCTCCACGTGCACTTTTCGGGCATCGAGGGTAGTTGAGTGCCCAATGATGACCGTCTGATGGGTCTCTTCTTTGTGCCGGGCCTCGCTGAACTGTTTGTTCTGCCCGTCCCGGCTCCACCGGCTCTCGGCGTGTCGGTATCTGGTCCTGGGGGTGCTCGCGCTCGTCGCGCGGGGCTGCGCCTCATCGCCAGGGGCTGTGGTTCCTCATATTGCAGCACATCTTGGCGATGTGCCCCCGTTTGTCGCAGTGCCGACAGATGACGTCGAGGAATCGGCACTCTGAGCGGGATGGTCGCCTCCACACCCGGCGCACTGGAACCCTGACTTACGGCCTCGCCGCTCCCGCTGGTCTCGTTCCACCTGCAGTCGGTGGATCTCCTCCTCCTCGTCCTCGGTGTTGGAGAGGGAGTCGAGGTCCCCATGGTGTGTGGTGGTGTGGCTTCCGGACATCCTTCTGGGGTTGGCGCCATCTCTCCAGTTTTGTCGGTCGGTCTGCCATGTTCTGCTTGGTGGCTTCGGCCGCCGTTGCTTCAGCGATGGCCTCGGTGATGGAGATGTTCGCCCTTGCCATCAGCCGGCTCTGGAGGATGGGGTCCCTGAGCCCGAGAACCACGCGGTCTCGCAAAGCCTCGTCCATGTCGGTGAATCCACACATCCCCTGAGGTCCCTGAGTGTGGCCACGAAGTCGCTGATGGTCTCGCCCTCTTTCTGATCCCTCTGGTAAAACTCATGCCGTCTCATGAGGTTGGGCACGGTGGGGGTGTAGTGGCTTCGCAGCAGCCGGTCGAGGTCGGGCCAGTCCATCTCTTTAACGTCTGCGGGTTTGGCTAGGGCTTTGGCCATCTTGAACACTGCGGGCCCGCAGTGTGTCAGGAACACGGCCCTCTTTTTTCTGTCCGTTGGCATCCTTGAGATTACTGCTCTCGAGGAACATTA
The DNA here is from genome assembly GCF_049901735.1 of Notechis scutatus. Classification (NCBI taxonomy): domain Eukaryota; kingdom Metazoa; phylum Chordata; class Lepidosauria; order Squamata; family Elapidae; genus Notechis; species Notechis scutatus. The sequence continues at coordinate 128,704 of NW_028263159.1, forward strand.
GGAATCGGTCAATGTAGGATTCCCAGTCCTCGGCTGCCTGGTCGAAAGGTGCGGGTGGCGAGTTGCTGCCGGCCATCTCGTTGGTCGTTCAGTGTCGATCTGCCACGTGCTTGGTTGATCTCTTGTCTCACAATCCCATCCTCGTCGCCAGTGTTAGATCGGGTAGATCGGTTCCAATGAGAGACGTGAGACCAGTGTACTTCAAAGCTCTTTATTTCAATGTATAGACCTGTTCAGGATCTTGGAGCCATGGCAGCCCTTCATATAGGGATTGCTCACGGCTCGTCGGCCAATGACAGTACTTTGAATCTCCCGCGATCGGCTCGGCCAATCGCGGTTGATTCTAAGTGAACCAATCACAGTTGTTGAGTCGGCCAATCAGAGTGTAGTCCGTGCGGACCAATCAGAATTTACCTTTTGGGGTATGTTAATACAGAACAATTGTCACCATTCTTATAGGAGGAAAAAATACAATTGCTTAGTTGATACTGGAGCCACCTCCTCATTAATTACTGAACCACCATATAAAGCTTCAGTGGCTGAAGGGGCTGGGGATAGCATAATGGGAGTGGGGGGGGGGAAATAATCCCTGTAAAATTTACCTACAATGTACCAGTAGAACTAGGACCTTTCACAATAGACCATGCATTCACTATTTGCCCCCAGTCACCACTATCCCTATTAGGAAGGGATCTCCTCTGTAAAATGGGAGCTACCATAACATGTGGCAAACAAGGGCTGCAATTGGAAATCCCAGGAAAAAGCACACACAAGACAATCATGCTGATAACCAACAACACGGGGCTTCATGAGGATTTTAAAAGCCTACTACCCTCCTTATGGGGCTGGGACGCATCAGAAGTGGGACTACTTAAAGGAGCAACACCAGTTACTATCCAAGTAAAAAAGGGACATTGTGGCACGCAAGCTATGGTGGATCCCATCAGGAGGGTATGGTATGCACCTGGAGCCTATAGTGAGGCTACCAGAATTGCCACAACATGCCAAACCTGCCAAGCAAATAATACCACCTCCAGAAAAACAATTCATGAAGGATACTGCAAGAAAGCAAAAAGCCAAAGAGCCAGCCAGAATGCTAAAAAGCATCGAAAGAATAAGGAAAGCATAGAGTTAACCATGTATAGCAACGAAACTGTGAATAGTAATTTATGGGTGATAGATAGTGGAGCATCTCACTGCATAACAAACGATAAGAAAAAAATTTGTTAAGATGTCCACAAGTTCACAGCAAATATCGTTAGCTAATGGATGGAAACTTAAGGCTAAAGGTGAAGGTATAGCATATTGTAATTGCATAAGAGAAAATGTAAAAATGTTATATGTACCACAACTTAAGTTTAATTTGCTTTCGGTTAGAGTTTTAGTTAAACTAGGTTATGTAATTACCTTTAGGGGAGACAATTGCATAATTGAAAAAGATGATAAGAAAGTGACTGCAACTTTAAGAGGTGAATTGTATGTGTTAAATAATAGTTTAGAGGTGGCTAACACAGTCTATGATAATGTTAAACCTCACAATGAGTGCATACATCTGTTACACAGACGTTTGGGGCATATAAATTTTAAAATGCTTTAACAAACAGTAGAACAATCTAAGGGTATAAAACTGAAACCTTGCAGTAAGTATTTGCAATGCAATGTATGTAGTGAAGAGAAAAGCAAGGTGATATCAGCAAATAGAGTAAATGGATTTAAAACCAAGGAACCTTTAGAGGTAGTATTTGCTGATATTATAGGTCCTAAGAAACCAAGTGTGGGAAGTGCTCGATATATTCTTAGTATAATGGACCATTATTCTAGATATGGTTTCTGTTATCTAATGAAAAGTAAAACTGAAACTTATAAAAATTTCTTTAATTGGCTTAAATTCACTGAAAGGAAAACTAAAAGGAAGTTAGTTACACTTATTACTGATAACAGTACGGAATTTACAAACAATAAATTCCAAGATAAGCTGAAGTTGGCAGGTATAGAACATAAGAAGTCTGCACCATATAGGCCACAGCATAATGCCTTTATAGAGAGACGAGGCCAAACGTTACAGGCAATGGCTCGTACGATGATCTCAGATTCAGGATTACCTGATAATTTGTGGGGAGAAGCAATAATGTGTGGGAATCATATACTGAATAATGTGGTTAATTCTACTACTGGTGAATTACCATTCACACGGTGGCATGGCAGAAAACCTGACCTAAGCTACTTGCACACATTTGGAACACCAGCATGGGTGCATATCCCTACACAACTGAGAAAGAAAGGGCAACATAGGGCAAAAAGATTGATTTTGTAGGATATGAATCTAACCATAGATCATACAGATTCTGGGAACAAGGTACATCTCTGTAGCGCTAGTGCACAATTCCTAGAACATGTAGGATGGGAGAAACTGGAACAAGATTCAAATAAGGAAGTAATTATAGAATCCTACAAAAGGCCAGAGAAAACCAGTAATAAGAAGAGAGCAATTAAAGAAGAAGTAAAGGAAGAGCATATAGGACCAGAGCAGGAAGAAATACCAGAACAGGAAGAGGTAGATAATCAGGAGCAGGTAGAATATGAAAGTCCACCTGAAAGCCCTGTAATACCTAGACGTTTCTACACGTGTAACTAGACCACCTGATAGGTATCAAGCCAGTATAGTTTGCCAAGTGAGTAAAGTTCCTACTAGTATAGATGAACTTAGGATGTATCCTGCAAAGGATCAGGAGAATTGGCAAAAGGCAATGGAAAAGGAGTTAAATTCATTAAAGGAAAAGAAGGTTTATGAAGAAACCAAATTACCTCCAGGTGAAAAGTCCATTGGTTGCAAATGGATATTTAAGTTAAAAACTGGTAAGAATGGGACTGTTACCCATAAGGCAAGGTTGGTAGCTCAAGGATATAATCAAACGGCATGTGATTATGATGAGGTATTTGCACCAAATTTAAAGGCTACAACTTTAAGAGCAGCGTTAGTGTGGGCAGCTAAGAAGAATTATATAGTTAACCATTTAGATGTGGAAACTGCCTATCTGCATGCACCATTGCAGCACACTATATATTTAAGAAAACCAATAGGTATTAAAGATGGTAAAATTAATAATGAATATTGGAAACTGAATAAGAGTCTCTATGGATTGAAACAATCTGGTTATGAGTGGAACCAATATATTGTAAAAGAGCTAAACAATATTGGATTTAAGGCAGGTTTAGCTGATCCATGTTTATTTAAGAAAGAGACAAATGGAAAGGTATCATTATTATTGTTGTTTACAGATGATATTGCTTTAATAACTAAGACTAATAATGAAGCTAGTGAGATAATATCATTATTAAGTAAGAGAATAAAATTAAAGCATTTAGGAGAAATCAGACAGTATTTAGGATTGACAATAGACAAAACCAATAGTGGATTTAAGATATCACAAGTAGATAAAATATACCAATTGCTCAAAATGTATAAAATGGAACTGTGTAAACCGCAAATACTCCAATGAGTCAGGAATTTTATCGTACTGATGCTCAGAGTTCAAAATTTGATAAGACTATTTATCAGTCATTGATAGGAAGCTTATCATATATAAGTAATTGGTCAAGGCCAGATATTGCATATGGAGTTAATCAACTGGCAAGATTTAGTGCTGAACCAAATGAACGTCACTGGCAAGCGCTAAAGCGTATATTAAGGTATCTTAAGAAGACAATGAATTATGCATTGTATTTAGAGCCAAAAGATGATTTGATTTTGAGTGCATATGCTGATGCAAGTTTTGCAACAGATATAAAAACAAGAAAATCAACTTCTGGTATGGCTATACTATTAGGTAAAACACTGATTGGTTGGAAGTCTGTTAGACAGCAACATATTAGTATGTCCACAATGGAGGCAGAATTTTCATGTTTATCATTACTATGTACTGATATAATTCTGTATAAACAGTTGTTGTTAGATATGGGAGTAACTGTTAAGAATGCCATTGTTGTGTATGAGGACAAACAAGAAGCCATACAGTTGGCTACAAATATTGCTGTAAAGACTAGATCTAAGCACACTGACCTTAGATATTTGAATGTTAGACAATCTGTGAAGAATAGTCTGATAAGATTGGAGTACTGCATAACTGAAGAAAATATTGCAGATGGATTTACAAAAGCCCAAGGTGCAGTAAGGCACAAAGAGAATTGTGAAAAATATGGGTTGAAATTGTAAATAAAGATATATATTATGATGTTACCCAAAAGGGGAGAATGTTAGGGATAACATTGGTTACCTAACTTAGTTTGGCTAAATATAATATATGTTAGTTAGTTTAAATGTGTGTGTCACTTTAAACTGTAAGCCAAGTATTTTGGGTGCGGTTGTAAATCGCCATAAGAGGGAGCAAGAGTGCTCACTATTCGCCGGCTTTTACTGGAATGCTGACAGAGAAGAATTGATGGTGATTACTGCGTGTGTTTGCTGAGAGAAGAAAAGAAGGTTTGATTTTGCTTCATATCTCTGACTGCAAAAGAGATACATCACTGGACTGATTGTGAGTTGAATGACCTATTTTCAACATTGGACTTTCCAAACTGAATAACCCTCGGACTGCCTGAACTTAGTGTATGACACATGGACTGCTTTGACTATGCTATAACTCTTGCTGGAATAAAAACTATTTAACTGCACAGTGTATCTGTCTTACTGAGTGTAAAGCTACAACAACGCTTTATCTCACACACACTCTCTGTCTGCTAGACTGCCGTTGCACGTTCTGCTAGGGTGTTGTATCCCTAACAGTTACAATAAAGTAAAAACCTGAAGTTCACTCCGTGTTTGCCTCAGGTTATTCCGCCGCTCCACAACACTGGCGACGAGGGCGGGATACATATAAGAGGCAACCGGGCAAAGAATCGCTGAGCGAAGTCACTACAAAAAGAGCCGGTCACTACCAAGCTGTCAGCCTCAAGAGATAATCATCCCTACCTATCAAGATATCTTCGGCCCCTAATTATGACTTTTTTGTTGCTATGCTCTTTACTTCTCTTTCGGCTGTCATGAAACGGTGGGAGGGGGGAATCTTGGAGGGGAAGAAGGCAGGAGGTGTTTTGCATTCCTTTGCTGGGTAAAAAAGGAGGGGGGATTCTTTGTGGTAACTTTCCATTTCTTACTAACCTCTGTCCTTTTTCTGCGCAACTGCAAACTTTTATCAAAATATGTCAAGGTCATTGACAGTAGCCTCATCATCACCTAGAGATGACCACATGATCCTATTCAGAAGTTTTAATTGGAAGAATCATTTGATCTCTGGAGGGGGGGGAGCAATTCTATCCCTTTGTATATGCATTTTACCTGCCAATAATTTAGTTTCGGAATTGATTCTGTTTGCTACCAGTCATTTCCCAGTAAAAGATAAATTCTGCTCTACATCATGGAGTCTGAGTATTTCTTTCTTGGGATTTAGAAGGAGCACAGTCTGACATTATTCGAAACTCCTTTACATCAACCCACCCGGAGAAGACAGCAACTTTTCTTCCGAGGGGGTTTCATCTCATGTCGTCTCCAGCCAGCGATGAAGAGGACCAGGGAGCTGTGGGGGGGGCAGCCCTTGCTGCTGCCAGAGATGCCGGCTGCTGATTTACTGGCCGACCTGACTCTGGAAGAAACCCCAGCTGAGATGCCCAGATGGTCGTTGGGGTTGGTTGGAGAGATCGGGACGACCCCCTCCTCCCAGAATCACTGTAAGATGAAAGGGTGCGAAGGAACGGCTGTGGCAAGAGGGGAGGAGATGGAATGCAGGCTGGATCAAGGCGGCAGATTCCTTATGGATGCTTCTGAAAAGCTCGGCACGGCTCAAAGGTATGAGGGGAAGAGGGAGCGAAGTCAGCCCGGAGAAGTCGAGCCACCCCCACCCCCTAGCCCAACCTACGCCGGTGCAGCCACCCGCAGCCGCCTGGGGAGCCCCAGCAATAGGTGTGCTTCCTGGAATGCGCCCCCTGCCTCCCTTAGATGTGAAATTTGGAGGAAATCCCAGAGACTTGGGGTTTTTCCTGGTGCAAGTGGGAAGCTACATGGCAGAATTTGAAAGGGAGTTCATTTCTGAAGCAGCCAAAGTGAGATGTGTCACCAGAACCCTGGAAGGGATGGCAGCAGACTGGGTGGTGACTTTGTTCAATGATAACTCCCCCAACTGCGAAACCTCGATGTTTTCATGACTGCATTGAGGAGAAGATTTGAGGATCCCTTGGCAGAGAGAAGGGCTAGAATCAAAATGAAAACCTTAACCCAAGGGGGAAATCGGTTGCAGATTACACCCAGGAGTTCAGGCAGTTGGTCTCCTGTCTCCGAGGCTGGCCCCAAGAGGCCCTGGTGGAAACCTACAAAGACGGCTTAAATGAAGATGTATACCACATGTGCATCTCCCGGAAGGATCCACGTGATTTGCAGTCGTGGTACTTGCTGGCGGAAGAGGTGGATATTGATCTGGCTCGAAGCAGACGCAGAAGGGGCCCGGCTGGAGAAATCTAAACCCCCACGCCCCCAAGAGGCCTTCACTCCCCAAAGAGGAGGGATGGCAGCAAGAGCCAAGACCACAGCCTGTTTCCGTTGCGGGAAAGAGGGCCACCGGATAGCGGAGTGCCGAGTCAAGTTGGTCCCACCAAAGACGCAGGGTCCAGGGACGAAGCCCGGTAAACCCCCAACCAAGCCCCGCGAGACCGGACTGAAGGCGAGAGAGGTTGTAGAGGTCGCCCTTCCGGCGGGGAGGAGCTGAGACCTCCAACCTTACTCGACGAGACCGATTCGGAGGATGACGCCTCGGTAAGTCCTACCCAGGGCCCATGACCATCCCAATAAAGTTAAGGGACCCTACATCAGGGACCGAGGAGAGATGTTGGCCTTGTTGGACTCGGGGTGCACGAGGTGTGTAATTAACATGAAAGTAGTTAAAAATATGGGCATCGGACTGAGAACTTTGAAAACGCCCATAGCTTTCTGTCAATTGGACGGATTTGTGGCGGGAGGTAGCCCGGCGAGCTTTATAACGGAACCCTTAGAAATGACCATGGGAACTCACTGCGAGATCTTGTGCTTTATTGTGGCCCCTGGGATGGAACAGCCTTTAATATTGGGACTACCTTGGCTTGAAAATGGAACCCCAAAATAAACTGGAGGGAAGGGTGGATACGCATCCGCACCGACCAGCCACCGGAAGGGGAGGAGCCCCACTCTCGGGAGGGGAGGAGAAACCCCATCCGAAGCCCCAAGTTCCGGCCGAGGCAGCTTCCGCAGGTGTCGAACGAGTGGATGGGGAGGAGAAAATCCCGAAGGAGTGTTGGGACTTAAGGGAAGTGTTTAGTGAAAAAGCCTCTGACGAGCTCCCTCCCCATCGATCAACCGATTGCAGCATCGAATTTCTACCGGGGTAACGCTCCCGAAACAAGCTGTATCCGATGACACCGGGGAGCTGGAAGAACTGAGAGCGTTCATCGACAAAAACCTGAAACGTGGTTTCATCACGCCTGCCAGACCTCGAGTGGCGGCCCCTGTAATGTTCCGCGAGAAGAAAGATGGCTCAAAACGTTTGGTAGTTGACTATAGAAACCTAAACGCCGTGTCGGTGGAGAATGTGTACCCCTCCCCTGATGAAGGACATGCTAGCCCACCTGGCGAAGGAAGATTTTCACAAAGTTGGACTTGAGGGAAGCATACTACAGGATCCGAATTAAGAAAGGTGATGAGTGGAAGACTGCGTTCAACTGCCCGATGGGTTGCTTCCAGTTCAACGTTCTTCCTTTTGGCCTACAGGGGGCGCCCGCTGTTTTCATGCAAATGATAAATCAAGTGCTTCACGAACATCTATACAAGGGGTTCTGGTCTACCTTGATGATATTCTCATCTACACGGAGAATAAAGACGAACATGTGAAACTCGTACGCTCGGTGTTGCATAAATTGAGGGCAGCCAAACTGTACGCCAAACTGTCCAAATGTGAGTTCCATCAAGAAAAAATCGACTACTTGGGATATCGTATCTCCCGAGGGCATCGAGATGGATCCAGAGAAAGTGCGAGCTGTATTGGAATGGGCCCCCGAGAACCCGGAAGCAACTTCAAAGCTTTCTTGGGTTTGCCAATTTCTATCGGCAATTCATCCCGTCTTTTGCAAAAATAGCAATGCCCATCACCAACCTCCTGAAGACAAAGGGAGAAGCGAAACCAAAACCCAGCCAACCATTGAACTGGTCCATGGAATGCCAAGCCGCATTCGAAAAGCTTAAAAGACTTTTCGCTGCAGAACCAGTATTGAAACACCCCGACATGGATGCCCCTTTCGTGATCCAAGCTGATGCAAGCGATGTGGCGGTGGGGGCGGTTTTACTTCAATTAAACGAGAAGGGGACACTACAGCCGTGTGCTTATACCTCCCGTAAATTGACTGACACTGAAAGGAGATGGGCCGTCTGGGAGAAGGAAGCTTTTGCAGTTCATTGGGCTCTACTAGCCTGGAGACAATTTTTGGAAGGAGCGAAACATCCATTTGAGGTATGGACGGACCATAAAAATCTGGAAGCCTTAAAGACTCCTCGAAAGCTATCTCCTAAGCAGGTTAGGTGGGCTCAGTTTTTCAAGCGATTCAATTTCTCGTTGAAGTATATCCCAGGAGGGAAAAATTTTATGGCGGATGCTTTGTCTAGAATGCCTCAATACAACAGTATCCGAAAAGAAGTGGTAAGACCAATCGTGTCCAATATCTTGTAGCGTGGAAACATTTTCCTCCTTCCCAGGCTGAATGGGTAAATGAGAAAGACATTAGGGCCCCTGCCTTGCTTAAGGAGTTTTATGCCAAATATCCTGATAAACCATAGAAATGTATGCCAATGTTAATACATGATTGTTTTCTCTTACAGGGACAAATGTCCTTTTTCTAGGGGGTCCGAATGTCAGCCTCAAGAGATAATCATCCCTACCTATCAAGATATCTTTGGCCCCTAATTATGACTTATTTGTTGCTATGCTCTTTACTTCTCTTTCGGCTGTCATGAAACGGTGGGAGGGGGGAATCTTGGAGGGGAAGAAGGCAGGAGGTGTTTTGCATTCCTTTGCTGGGTAAAAAAGGAGGGGGGATTCTTTGTGGTAACTTTCCATTTCTTACTAACCTCTGTCCTTTTTCTGTGCAACTGCAAACTTTTATCAAAATATGTCAAGGTCACTGACAGTAGCCTCATCATCACCTAGAGATGACCACATGATCCTATTCAGAAGTTTTAATTGGAAGAATCATTTGATCTCTGGAGGGGGGGAGCAATTCTATCCCTTTGTATATGCATTTTACCCGCCAATAATTTAGTTTCGGAATTGATTCTGTTTGCTACCAGTCATTTCCCAGTAAAAGATAAATTCTGCTCTACATCATGGAGTCTGAGTATTTCTTTCTTGGGATTTAGAAGGAGCACAGTCTGACACAAGCTGCATGTCACTTACTGTCAGCTTACTGTCACTATTCGCGAGTGCGAATTTCAACTTTCCTCAAAAGATCCGGCACCGCTGAGTCGAGATGACTTCGAACCCTGCGTTCCCGACTTTCAGACCGACAGCAGAAACATGGGAATCCTATAGAAACCGATTTGACTGTTTCTAGATGCCATAGACCTTGCTGACGTTTCTGACCATAGGAAAAAAGTCATACTTTTTAAGTTTTTGCAGAGCCACAGTGTTTGACACTGCTACGGCATTATTGGTTCCATGTTCAATTAAGACTGTTCCATGGGAAGAATTGCAGAAAATTCTTTCTAACCACTATTCCCTAAGCCATCCCGAATTGCCAGGCGTCATGCTTTTAGAAGACGGATTCAGGTCGAGGGAGAGACTATTAGTGGGTACATGGCTGCCCTATGAACAGCTGCCTTGCACTGTGGGTTTAGAGACTATCTGGAAGACATGTTATTAGACCAACTAGTTTGTGGAGTCAGGGATTTAAGGTTACAGAGGCGTCTATTGGCTAAATGGGATTTAACCCTTAAATTAGTAATTGAAGAATCTCAACCTGCTGAACTATCAGCACTTTCAGCAGCAGCAATTCAGGGAAGTCCAATTAACCAGGGCAGCTCAGCCATCCATTATGATGAAGCCTCCACAGAAGAAAGCTATGAAGAGGCTGAAGATGTAAATCACCTCAGGCAGCAAAAAAACCAGTCAAAGGGAGAACAGGCCAACCCCCAATCAACCTCCATGGTCTCAGCCCTTTTGTCTAAGCTCTAGGGAAAACCACCTCAGGGCATCCTGCAAGTTCAGGAATGCCATTTGTCTAAAATGCCAGAGGAAGGGTCTGTCAAGCAGGCAAGACTTTTGCCCCAAAGCCCCAGACAACTCAGCATTTCCAAAAACAAATTGAAGATTGCTTCACCTGCTATCAAGCCAAGCTGACTAACAAAGGCTCTAACAAAATCAGTGTTTTTGTTTCTATAGAAGGGAAACCTTGCAGGATGGAGGTTGACACAGGCTCAGCACTGTTCATCATCTCATGGAGCACCTTGAAACAACTACTTCCCAGAATGGCTAAGAAGAAGCTTCACGGCTGCCAGTTAACCCTATGCGACTACCAAGGCAGGACCATCCCAGTCATCGGAAAAGGCAAGTTTTTTATTCAATTTCAAAATTTTAAAGGTCACTTGCCTTTAGTGGTAGTGGATGGTGCCCTATCTAGCTTGTTGGGGTTAGACTGGTTCCCTGCCCTTGGCCTCCATATAAGCGGAATTCACTCTATTACACATGCTAAGGTGAACACCTTGTTTAATGACTATACTGATGTGTTCAGCGAGGGGCTGGGCTGTTACTCAGGAACCCCAATATCTTTCAACTTGGACCCTCTGGCAGTACCAATCCGTTTAAAGCCTCGTAGGGTACCTTTTGCAATCCACCCCAAATTAGACATGGAGCTGGACAAATTAATTAAACAGGGTGTATTAGAGCCTGTGGACTTTGCAAAATGGGAAACCCCAATAGTGATACCCCTGAAGAAAGATGGTAGCTTAAGAATCTGTGCGGATTACAAGACAACATTGAATAAATATTTGCAAATCAGCGCTTATCCAGTCCCTGTTATCCAGCACCTACTACATTCTTTTGAGCCAGGAATCATTTTTGCAAAATTAGACATGTCACAGGCCTATCAACAGTTCCCTGTTGATGACACAGCCGCTGAACTACAAACTATTGTAACGCACAGGGGCGCTTTTAAATGTAAGCACCTCCAATTTGGCGTAAGTGTGGCCCCAGGAATTTTCCAATCTTTAATGGAAAGACTTCTTCAAGGATTACTGGGTGTAATTCCGTATTTTGACGACATCTTAATATCTGCCCGACAAGCCTCAGTTACCGCAAAGAATCAGAGGAGTCCTCGATCATTTCAGAAAGCATGGTCTTAAGTTAAAGAAAGAGAAATGCACTATTGCCACCCCACAGGTAGAATTTTTGGGTTACAGGATTGACGCCTCTGGTATTTACCCAATCGAATCCAAAGTAAGGGCTATTCAGGAGGCACCCACGCCAACTAACAAAACTGAACTCCAGGCCTTTTTAGGACTTCTTAACTTTTACGCTTCATTTTTGCCACATAAAGCTTCCATTGCAGAGCCTCTGCACAGACTCTTGGATAAGCAATACCCCTGGCGCTGGGGACCTAAGGAAGCCCAAGCCTTCCATGCTGTCAAATCATTACTTACATCCGATGCTGTTCTGATCCAATTTAATGAGCATTTACCTTTAGTTTTAGCGGCAGATGCTTCTCCTTTTGGCATAGGTGCTGTTTTAAGTCATAGACTGCCTAATGGTTCTGAGGCACCCATTGCCTTTTTCTTCAGAACTTTTTCCCCAGCTGAGCACAACTACAGCCAAATTAACAAGGAGGCTTTGGCTGCAGTTGCTTCTGTCAAAAAATTCCATGAGTTTCTATATGGACACGAGTTGATTACAGATCACAAGCCTCTGTTAGGCCTTCTGTCAGGTGATAAACAGACTCCTAAGATTTTGTCTCCAAGGATGACCAGGTGGACTTTATTTCTGGCTGCCTATTCCTATACACTGGTTCATCGAGCTGGCAAGAGTCTATGCCATACTGATGCTCTTAGTTGCTGCCCCCTGCCTGTTCCTGTGGAGGATCCTGCACCAACTACTTCTGTTTTCCAGATCAACAATCTCAAACTTCCCATCACTGCCCTTGATATTGCTGCCCATTCTGCCAGGGACAAGGTAATCACCTAAGTTCTTGACTGGGTGGGAAGTGGGTGGCTGGCAATTCCTTATGTCCCCAAATTCATGCCTTTCAAAACTCACCAGCAAGAACTATCTTCTTTACAAGGCTGTTTACTTTGGGGAACTAGGGTAGTTCTCCCTTCCAAGTTGCAAGACTCAGTTTTAAAGATCCTGCATGTGGGGCACCCTGGCATTGTCAGGATGAAGGCCCTAGCTCGCAGTTATGTATGGTGGCCAGGCATGGATGCTCAGATTACAAGTTGGGTGAATGCTTGTCAGCCATGCCAAGTTACCAGACCTGCTCCACCCACATCCACTCCAGGCAGATGGGAAGATTCCGGGACCCCTTGGTCCCTGGTGCATATTGATCTGGCTGGCCCCGTTCATGGGCATACATTCCTGGTGATGGTTGATTCTTTTTCTAAATGACCTTGATGACCACCACAACTTCAGAAGTTGTCACTAAGGCTTTATCAAGGATATTCGCTACCCATGGCCTCCCTGACACCATTGTGTCTGATAACGGCCGCCAGTTTACTTCCTGTGAGTTTGAGGTCTTCCTAGCTAACCTGGGAATCAGGCACGCACTTACAGCTCCTTTCCATCCTGCCAGTAATAGCCTGGCTGAAAGGGCAGTCAGATTGGTTAAGGAGGCCCTGGCAAGGTTTGGGCCCATAGATTTCTAGTCTTGCTAAGTATCTCCTGACCCAGCACACAACTCCCTGTGCCACCACTAATAGGTCTCTGGCTGAAATTCTCATGGGTAGACGTCTGAGGACCACCCTTGACAGACTCCATCCACATTACACCCCAGTCATGTCCCTAGGGTCAAATAGCCAGGCAAGGGAGTTCGCTGAGAATGACCAGGTCTATGCCCGGAACTATGCGGGACACCCTTTGTGGATGCCAGGGCAGATTGTGGCAGTAACCGGTCCTAAGTCTTACAGGGTCCAACTGCAAGACGGGCGCATTTGGCGCCGCCATATCGATCAACTTAGAAGGCATTGGAGATTGTCTGCAGATGGCCCTCATGACATTCCTGTGACAGAGAAACCGCCGGTGCCTGAGGAAACTTCGCATGAACCTGATAGGAATGCAAGCCTACCTGAGCAGTCATCGGTCCCTCACCTAGAGCCGCCTGAAGCCGAGACACCAGTTTCGTAGGCACCAAGAGGTGCCCAACAAGCAGAGAAATTCCTTCTAGCAGCAGCTCCGTCAGAGCCTAGAAGATCTGGCCGCCTGCAAAAGCGCCCGAGTTATCTAAAGGACTATGCATGCTCCATTCTGGGGGAATGGAGTGTGGCGTTCGGAATAGACTGAGCTGCAGTCTTCACTCTGGTCTGTGTTTCCAGTGGGAACACGGACTGTTCCTATTGGCTGATGCCATTTGACAGCCGTCTATAAAAGGGAGCTGTCAAATGGCATCAGCTGTTGTCCGCAGCTGGCTGCCTTGTTAGCGTGGCAGCAGTGGCAACCCTTTATTGTTACAATAAAGTAAAATCTGAAGTTCACTCCGTGTTTGCCTCAGGTTATTCCGCCGCTCTACAACACTGTCCATCCATGAAGGTCCTGCAGTGAATATGGGAGACAACCTTCCTTCCTCCCTGGACCTTCCCCTCATCCATCCAGGGTCCCCACCGAAATCACCCTGGATAAAAAGACCCTGGTTGCAACTGGAGCCGTGTGAGATCTCCTGCTTGGCCAGGACACGGAGGGTGCAATGGCTCAATGGGTGGCCTTTCTTTTTGCCCATCTTCCAGGAGGTTAATACCTCCAACCCTGCACATGTGTGAGGCTGGGGCGGTCTCCTCTCCTCACCCCACCCCATTCCCTGCTCTCCTGGCTGGGGCTGGAAGTTCCCCTTGCTGTGGCAAAACCTCCAGGGGCCTCAGGCAACAGAACGAGGCTCTGCAACCCAGGAGAGTCAGCCGGTTGCCAGGATGGCGGCTGGCTTTGCCCCCTCCGATCCGATTCCCGGTAGTCCTGGGGGCCTTGGGAGGAGATCTCAGGGGTCCCTCTTGGAAGGAAGCCAGGGGAAGGGGGAAGGGCTGGGGTGGGGCAGCCTTTCCTCCTCAGGACTGCAGAGAGGCCGGGGGTCCTGGCAAGGCTCTCTCCCCAGAGGAGGAGGACCAAGAATGTCAGCCTTTTCTCCGTGTTTTTATGGGGGGATGCAAGGATGAAGTTGAGGCCTCTCCTGTCCCTCCAGCTGCCCCCTGAGGAGCAGGCCAGAAGCCCTCCATCCCCATGGACCAGGGAAGAGGCTGCCTTCAGAAGTGGGGGGCTCTGTCCCTGGAGGTCTTTTCCACTCCTTTGCATGGAATGGTCTGGGGTCTCCTTCTTGGGCAGGGGGTTGAACTAGATGACCCCCAAGGTCCCTTCTGGCTCCATTCTGATGGGATCTTAAGGGCAGGAGCCTCTTTGTCAAAAATGGCTCTGAGGACAACATGGAGTCCTCCACTTACAAACATCTGTTTGATGACTGAAGTTACAACGGCACTCAGGAAAGTGACTTATGACAAGTCTTAAGACACTAACAACCATTCCAGCACCCCATGGTCACGTGACAAAATCTCAGGCGTGTATTTATGACACTTGCAGTACCTTGGGGTCATTGGGGTTGTTAGGGATATACACCCTAGCAGAACGTGCAACGGTAGTCAGGCAGGCAGGCAGATATGTGAGATAAACATTGTTGTAGCTTACACTCAGTAAAACAGATACACAGTGCTAGTTAAATAGTTTATTCCAGTAAGATTTATAGCATAGTCAAACAGTCCATATATCATACACTTAGTTCAGTCCATCCGGGGATTATCCATTAGCAAAGTCCAGTGTTGAAAAAGAGGTCAGGAAACTTACAAATAATCAGTCCAGTAATATATCTCTTTTTGCAGTAGAGATATGAAGAAAATCAAACCTCTTTTCTTTGTTCAGCAATAGCAGGGAAAACACACAGTTATCACCATCAATCCATCATTGTCAGCAATCCAGTAAAAGCCAGCAAACCTCTTATGGTGATTTTACAACCGCACCCAAAATACATGTTTTACAGTTAAAGTGATACACACACTTAAACTCACTAACATAGTTTATATATATTATTTTACCCAAACTAAGTTAGGTAACCATGTTATTCCTAACATTCTCCCCTTTTGGGTAATATAATAACATATATATCTATTTACAACTTTAACCCATAGTTTTCACAACTTTCTTTGTGCTTTACTGCACCTTGGGCTTTTGTAAACTGATCAGCAAAATTTTCTTCAGTCATGCAATATTCCAGTCTTATTAAACCATTTTTTACAGATTGCCTTACATTCAAATATCTAAGATCAGTATGCTTAGATCTCGTTTTTACAGCAAAATTTGTAGCCAACCATATGGCTGCTTGATTGTCCTCATACACTACAATGGCATCATTAACAGTTATTCCCATATCTAATAACAAATGTTTATACAGAATTAAATCAGTACATAAAAAAGATAGACATGAAAATTCTGCTTCCATTGTGGACATACTTATGTGTTGCTGTCTAATTGACCTCCAACCAATCAGTGCTTTACCTAATAGTATAGACACACCTGAAGTTGATTTCCTAGTGTTTATGTCTGTTGCAAAACTTGCATCAGCATATGCACTTAAAATCAGATCATCTTTTGGCTCCAAATACAATGCATAGTGCATTGTCCTTTTAAGATACCTTAATATACGCTTTAGCGCTTGCCAGTGACATTCAGTGGGTTCAGCATGGAATCTTGCCAATTGATTAACGCCATATGCAATGTCTGGCCTTGACCAATTGCTAATATACGATAAACTTCCAATTAATGACTGATAAATAGTCTTATCGAATTTTGAACTTTGAGCATCAGTTCGGCAAAATTCCTGACTCATTGGAGTTTTTGCCGGCTTACAAAGTTCCATTTTATACGTTTTTAGCAATTGGTAAATTTTATCTTCTTGAGATATCTTAAAGCCACTCTTGGTTTTGTTTATTGTCAATTCTAAATACTGTCTTATCTCTCCTAATTGCTTTAATTTTATCCTCTTACTTAATAATGATATTATTTCAGTAGCTTCATTATTAGTCTTTGTAATTAAAGCAATGTCATCTGTAAACAACAATAATAATGACACCATTCCATTAGTCTCTCTCTTAAATAAACATGGATCAGCTAAACCTGCTTTAAACCCAATATTGTTTAACTCTTTAACAATATATTGGTTCCATTCATAACCAGATTGCTTTAATCCATAGAGACTCTTTTTAAGTTTCCAACAGTCATTATTAGTTTTATTATCCTTAATACCTACTGGTTTCCTTAAATATATAATGTGCTGCAATGGTGCATGCAGATAGGCAGTTTCTACATCTAAATGATTTATGATATAGTTTTTCTTAGCTGCCCACACTAAAGCTGCTCTCAAGGTTGTTCCCTTTAAATTTGGTGCAAATACTTCATCATAATCACATGCAGTTTGATTAAATCCTTGAGCTACCAACCTAGCCTTATGGGTAACAGTCCCATTTTTACCAGTTTTTAATTTAAATATCCATTTGCAGCCAATGGACTTTTCACCTGGAGGTAATTTGGCATTTTCATAAACTTTCATTTCCTTTAATGAATTTAGTTCCTTCTCCATTGCCTTATGCCAATTTTCCTGTTCCTTTGCAGGATACATCCTAAGTTCTTCAACAGTAATTGGAACTTTACTAACTTGGCAAACTACACTTGCTTGGTACCTGTCTGGTGGTCTGGTTACACGTGTAGAACGTCTAGGTATTACAGGGCTTACAGGTGGACTTTCATGTACTACCTGTTCCTGGTTATCTTTTTCTTCCTCTTTAACTATTTCTTCCTGTTCTGATCCTATATGCTCTTCCTGTACTTCCTCTTTAATTGCGCTCTTCTTATTACTGATTTGTTCTTTTGGTCTTTTGTAGGTTTCTATAATTACTTCCTTACTTGAATCTTGCTCCAGTTTTTCCCATCCTACATGTTCCAGGAATTGTGCACTAGCACTACAGTAAACTCTAGATGTACCTTTTTCCCAGAATCTGTATGATTTGTGATTAGATTCATAACCTACAAAGAATAACCTTTTAGCCCTATGCTGCCCCTTTTGTCTCAGTTGTGTAGGGATATGCACCCATGCTGGTGCTCCAAATGTATGCATGTAACTTAGGTCAGGTTTTCTGCCATGCCACCGTGTGAATGGTAATTCACCTGTTGTTGAGTTAACAACATTATTCAATATATGATTACCACACATTATTGCTTCTACCCACAAAGTTTCAGGTAATCCTGAATCTGACAGCATAGTACGAGCCATTGCTTGTAATGTTTGGCCTCGTCTTTCTATAAAGGAATTGTGTTGTGGCCTATATGGTGCAGACTTTTTATGTTCAACACCTGCCATCTTCAGTCTGTTTTGGAATTTATTGTTTATAAATTCCGTACCATTATCAGTTATAAGAGTTACTAATTTCCTTTTAGTTTTTCTTTCTGCAAATTTAAGCCAATTAAAGAAATTTTGATATGTTTCCGTTTTGTTCTTCATTAGATAACAGAAACCATATCTGGAATAATGATCCATTATACTTAATATGTAACGAGCACCTCCCACACTTGGTATGTTAGGACCTATAATATCAGCAAATACGACCTCTAGAGGCTTCTTTGTCTTAAATCCATTAATTCTATATGCTGGTATTACGTTGCTTTTTTCTTGACTACAAGTATTGCAGTGCAAATACTTACTGCAAGGCTTCAGTTTTATACCTTTAGATAGTTCTACGGTTTGTTTAAGCATTTTAAAATTTATATGCCCTAAACGTCTGTGTAACAAATGTATGCACTCATCATGAGGTTTAACATTATTATAAACTGTGTTAGCTACCTCTAATGAATTATCATTTAACACATACAATTCACCTTTTAAAGTTGCAGTCACTTTTTCATCTTCTTTTTCTATTATGCAATTTTCTCCCCTAAAGGTACATAACCTAGTTTAACCAAAACTCTAACCGAAAGCAAATTAAACTTAAGTTGTGGTACATATAACATTTTTACATTTTCTTTTATGCAAGAACAATATGCTATACCTTCACCTTTAGCTTTCAGTTTCCAGCCATTAGCTAACGATATCTGCTGTGAACTCATGGACATCTTAACAAATCTTTTCTTATCTTTCGTTATGCAGTGCGATGCTCCACTATCTACAACCCATAAATTATTATTCACAGTTTCGTTGCTATACATGGCTAACTCTATGCATTTTTATCCTTTTGATGCCTTTTAGAATTCTGGCTGGCATTTTGGCTTTTTGCTTTCTTGCAGAATCTAGCCAAATGTCCTTTTCCTCCACAATTAAAACATTTTCTAATTGTATAGGCTGATGAAGATATTTTCTCTTCTTCACATTGTGGTTGTTCCCTTCTGAGTTGATCCCTTTCAAGCCTTCTCCTGGCTTCTTCAATTAATCTGCCAGTAATGTCGGTTAATGTAAGATAATCTTTTGGCAGAACTTCAAGTGAAGTTACATAGTCATCATAGCTCTCATCTAACGAAGACAAAATTATATAAACTTGATGTAGTTCTGTGAAGATAAGTTCTTTTTCATGCAGTTCCTGAAAAATTCTCTTCATAGTGTTTATATGACTCAGCATGTCTCCATTCTTTTGAAGATGTGTTCTAAACAGCTTCTGTGTAAAATTTATATGTGCTCCTACACTGTCTCGAACATAAATCTTCTTTAAATTCTCCCAACATTTCACAGCTGTTTCTTCTCCACGAATATGGACAAGCTGCTGGTCAGAGAGTGTCAGTCCTATTATACAGACAGTTTGCTCATTCTTCAGTTGATATTCTTGTATTTTCTGGGCATCATCCTCATCTTCTGGATCCCATGCATCTACTTCTGGTGGGTTTTGTATTATATTCCACAAACCTTCTCTTTGTAGAAGTAGGCTGCATTTCATAGACCATGAAACATAGTTTGTTCCATCCAGTTTGGATATTAGAGACAAACTTTGTAAATTGACTTGTGCCATCTTTTTCTGGATATTAAACTATAATTAATAAAACACGGCTGTCTGTTTACAGTATTGTGTAACTACACAAACTCTCACTTTATATAAGCGTGTTATATCCTGGTTAGTCTGACTGTGCACCTGGGCCCATAACCAGTGTTAGGGATATACACCCTAGCAAAATGTGCAACGGTAGTCAGGCATGCAGGCAGATATGTGAGATAAACGTTGTTGTAGCTTACACTCAGTAAAACAGATACACAGTGCTAGTTAAATAGTTTATTCCAGTAAGATTTATAGCATAGTCAAACAGTCCATATATCATACACTTAGTTCAGTCCATCCGGGGATTATTCATTAGCAAAGTCCAGTGTCAAAAAGAGGTCAGGAAACTTACAAATAATCAGTCCAGTAATATATCTCTTTTTGCAGTAGAGATATGAAGAAAATCAAACCTCTTTTCTTCGTTCAGCAATAGCAGGGAAAACAAGCAGTTATCACCATCGATCCATCATTGTCAGCAATCCAGTAAAAGCCAGCAAACAGTGAGCTCTCTTGCTCCCTCTTATGGTGATTTTACAACCGCACCCAAAATACATGTTTTACAGTTAAAGTGATACACACACTTAAACTCACTAACATAGTTTATATATATTATTTTACCCAAGCTAAGTTAGGTAACCATGTTATTCCTAACAGGGGTCACTGGAAGACTTGCTTAATGACCACATGATTTAACTAAACACCACACTCATTTGCTTCACAATCGAGGCAAAAAAGTTGGTAAAATGAGACAGAACTTACTTAGCAACAAAATTGTGGTCATAAGTGGAGGAGTGCCTTTATTGCCTTATAGTTCCTTGAAATTTATCTCCAGAGATGTTCAGGATCTCTTAGTCAGAATATTCACCTTTCTTCTCCCCACTTCTGCTCGCTTCCAGGGAGCCTGGAGCAAAGTCCTTGGTAGGACTTATTTCTGGGGCTTCCGGGGCTGGAAGCACCCTGAGATGACTGAGGTGAACCCCAGGTGAGACCTTCAAGGGTTGCACTGCTGGGCTTCCCACCTTGGAGAGAAAGAGAGAGAGAGAGAGAGAGAGAGAGAGGAAGAGAGAGAGAGAGAGAGAGGGAGAGACCCTCTTTCCTCTGGTGGAGTTTGAGACGCCCCCAAACTCCTGCTTGCAACTATTCACACGGTGCAGCTACAATGAGCCCAATTTCATTCAGGATGCAGCCTGACTCTCCCATGGGGCTTCTCCTCTTGCATCTTCTGGACTCTGGTCTCAACTAGCTCAAGCATTGGGGGGAAAAAAACGACTTTAATCAGGGGATGGAGAGAATGGAGAAGCTTCTTTCACAGGGCAGAAGCAGCTATGGGAAAGGGGTGCTAACTAGGTCTCCTTGGATGAGAACATCTAAGCAAGAGGCCCTGGAAGCCTCTGCCTTCTCTGGCTTGGTGGGATGGCCAATGGCTCTCATGGAGATTGTCAAACAACATAGTTGGAGCTTGGCTCCCACACCAGCCATCTTACCACTTTTCCTATTCATTCTCTCATAGATACACTATTAGCTGCTCTCAGTATGAATAAGGTATCAAATTCATTGGCAGTGGCTGAATAACAAATTCCTCTGAATGATTTTCAGAGTTCCCTTTAGCAAGATTTATTGAGATGAAGAGAGGTGCAAGGATTACAGTCATTCAAACATTTCCCATTGAAAAATGTAGACATGATTTCTTTGATTCCTGCACATTATCTAAGTTGAAATAATTAGTGTCTACTTTGAGATAAAAGGAAATCTTACAATTCTTTAAATGTCATGGTGTTATGTCTTATGTTTTTACAATTGTTCTGGCTGTGAGATGCTCCTTTGTGTTCAGCTCTGGCCTCAGAAGGATAATGTAGCACTTGGGGATGAAGATGCAGACCAGCAGACCAGCACTGGAGGCCTGGATGGAGAAGACCTGCACAGCCACCATGTGTTTCCCTTTGGTGCTCAGGTAGGTGGGCACAAAAGTCACCCAGACACTGCAGAAGATCAGCATGCTGAAGGTGATCAACTTGGCTTCGTTGAAGGCCCCAGGCAGATTCCTGGCCAGGAAAGCCACCGTGAAGCAGACAGCAGCCAGAAAACCCATGTAGCTGAGGGTGACGTAGAACATGACAACGGCCCCTTGGTTGCATTGCAGGATGATCTCTCCAGGCTGGGAGAGGAGGTCAGAGTCAGGGAAGGGGGGAGAAACTCCCAGCCAGATGGAGCAGATGATAACTTGGACACCAGAAGAAGACAGGATGATGGAGTTGGCCAAGCTCTTCCCCAACCATTTCTTTGCTCGGTTTCCTGGTTTTGTGGCCAGGAAAGCCAGCACCACCATGAAGGTTTTGGCCAAGAGAGAAGAAACGGCAACTGAAAAGATGATGCTGAAGACCATTTGTCGGAGAAGGCAGGTGGCTTTCCTTGGTTGACCAATGAAGAGAGAAGGAGACAAGAAGCAAAGCAGGAGGGAGACCAGGAGGATGTAGGAGAGGTCCCGGTTGTTGGCTTTGACAAGGGGAGTTTCTCGGTATTTAATGAAGACGATTAAAACAAGGCTTGTGGTTAGGAACAAGAATAGGGCAAAAGAGACCAGGATGATGCCCAGAAGTTCTTCATAAGACAGGAACGTTATAACTTTGGGGATACATTGGACTCTTTTTTTATTTGGGAATTTATCATCTGGACATTTGGTGCATTTTTCTGTGTCTGAGAAAAACAACAACCAACCCCATATTTCTTTGTCCTTTGCATTTCAAGATATATTGTACATTCTTTGGGAACAAGTGATTATCAGGAGCATTTTCCGGGATGGATTTCTTAATATCTCCAGAGACAAAAAATAAGCTTATCACTTTTTAAAAAAATATATAGCTACAGTATATTTTTGATAGGCTGTGAAATTGAGGGAAGCTTTGGACTTGAAAGATTTCCTTTGTAATGTTCAGAATATTGATAGGAACCTCCATTACTTAAGGAAAATAATGAATCAATTAATCTTTCTAGAGAAACTTACATGCAAGATGGCAATTCTTGTCATACTTGCCTCAGAGCTGGCTGGCAGATCAAGTCACTGTTGCAAATAATTTGGAATGGCCATTGGAGCAGTGGTGATATGGATGCAGACACATACAGGCATCAATATCCATGCCACCACTTTGTTTATCTCGTACATCAGCAATACCTTTTCTGTGTCCACAAAGGGAACCCATGTAGACTGCATTGCAATCCTCCTTTCAGGAGGTGGACCTAAAACAATTCCTCGTGTTTCAAGGAACTCAGGTGTCCCTAGAGAAGTAAATGTGGAAGGAAGGACACATCCAAGCTAAAAAGAAGAAATATTTTCTCTGGCATGAGTAAAGCTTGTCCAATCTGCCACAGCCACCTCTCTCTATCCAGCCCTTACTTCACAGTCTTTTTGCTCTTCTGTTTACATAAGAAATGGGGCATTTCGGAAATAAACCAGAAACCAATTAAGCTTAAAAGTGTGTTTTAATTCACACTTTCATGACAATGCTATGGAGGGATCCAGTTCCATCAGGCCTCCCATTTTCCTCTGGTGTCACCCACCTTTCTGAGTGGAGAAGGTCCCCTCCGGACAAGGAACGCAGTCATAACAGCAAACTGGCTCTCCTTCTCGAGCCCTCTTGACAAATCCAGGATGACAACTTTCCACACATTCAGATTGAGGAAAGGACTGAGCAGAAAAAAAGTAGGATTGCCAAAGGAAATATGTGGAAAATGGAGGTAAAAATGGATATTAGACAAGTTACTAGCCTCAGGTATTCATTAAGTAAGCAAAATCTCTCACTATTTCCAAATGGTTAGAGATATAACTTCTGGAAGATTCTTCCATTAGTTCTTCTCTTTTGCTTTTGGCATCTCACATTGAAAAAAAAAGGGACTTTATTAAATAGAAAAGTCTGGAGAGATGGAACCAGGGGTCAGATTCTACTGGTTCTGTCCAGTTCTATCAAACCAGTTGTTATGATTCTGCGCAGTTCAGAGAACCGGCAAATCGCACCACTAACTGGCCCCCCCTCTCTGCCCGCCCCCCCCTCCGCTCCCAGTCAGTCCTTATCGTGCATGCGCGGCATCGCCTGCAGCCTGCTTTTGCCCACTCGCCAGGCCAGCCATTGCTGCATGCCTTCCGCTGTGGCCCTGCCTGATCTTCCTGGGTGCGGGAGGCTCTGCAAGCTCTGGGGCCCAGTCACCTACCTGCCACTGCCGGTCACCTTTACCCCACCCCACCCCACTTGCCTTTTGCTGCCACCCCCCACCGCCCTCACCCCCAGCAGGTAAGGCCCAGTATCTGTGGTGAATCCAGGCGGGGGTCGAGATGCAGACTGGTGGGGACCTGAGCTACATTTCGCTGTACTGGAAGACATGTGGAGAGGCTCGTGTTCTCCAACTGCTGGGAGAGCAAGAGAGTCTTTCCCAGCACAGCTCCGGGTGGCAGAGATAAACTGGCTTCAAGCGGGCTGCTTCTCTGCTGCCCAGAGCCACCCATTTCCCTATTGGAGGAAGTTGCAAACTTTTGCTGTGCCGGAAAGACTCTCTTGCTTTCCCAGCAGCAGGAGAACATGAGCCTCTCCACATGTCCTCCGGTACAGCGTAATTTAGCTGGGATTCACCGCAGGTGCTGGGCCTTATCTGCTGGGAGTTAGGGGTCCAGGGGGCAGTGGCAAAAGGCAAGTGGGTTGGGGGGGTAAAAGTGATCGGCAGCCCGGTCGTACCCATGTCGGCAACAGGTGTCGTCATTTTGAAATTGATGGAGAATTTGGGGAAAGAGATTTAGATTCCTACAGTGGCCGGCACAGGAGTGCCGTTGAGAAGCAGGGAAGTGGCCTTCTGGTGGCCCAACCTGGTGTTCAGGCTGGAGGCGAGCCACAGGAAGTCAGAGCACTGAGGGAAAGGGGAACTGCCAGGGGGAGCTGCCCTCTCTGCACCAAATTGGGACCATTTGGGGTAGTCCTAGGGATTGGGTGAGTTGAGCCGCAGCTCCTTGCCTTCTTAGCTCAGGGAATGGCCTTTTTGTGCAGGAGGAAGACTGCGGATGGGGGAGGTCTACCTGAGTGACTCCTCTGCTGTCTTCACCAGATTATTTGGACACTTACAAGCAAGCACAGCTAAAGGCACTGCTGTCACATGTCAGCCCAGACCTCACACTGCGGCTCCGTAAAGCCAACACCAAAGAAGTGGGCGATCAGGTGAACCTGTGGTGCAATGCTCACTCGGATCTCGGCCGCTCCTGGTCATCCGAACTCAAAGCCCTTTAGGAGCTGCCGTTCCCAGGTTTCTACTTGCCTGTGCTTGGTCGCCTCCTCTTCACCTTGCTGAAGCGGCTGGCCCTGCCCCTCCCTCGCCTGGCCTAAGAAGGTGAGGGTGATGGTGGAGGATAGTGAAGCGGCCGGGTCCCTATCTTCCTGATTCTCTCCCCCACTCTGTATGTGTGTGTCTCCCTGAAAGCCATGGCATGGCCAAGCCAGCAAGCTCTCCTTGGCGCTCTTCGCTACTTCGTTCATTTCTTCTTTTTGGAATGCAGACTGGCTGAACAATTATCGCCAGGCCGCAGTGGAAGCATCCCTTCGGGCAACCAGTCTCCTCTTCCTCCTCCTCCTCCTCCTCTCATAACCGGCCGTTGTGGCGGAGCCGGGAGGGTGCATGCGCACGGGGAGATGCTCCTCAAGCAAATGCCAAAGCACAGCAAAACCTGGTATGGGGCGGGTGGCTGCTCAGTTGAGGAGCAAGCACCTCCCCACACAACTGCACCCTCCTGATCCATCCATAGCTGCCGGGTGCAAGAGGAGGAGGAAGAGGAGGAGGAGGAGGGTCACCCGAATGGATGCTTCCACCGCAGTCTGGCAATCGTTGTTCAGCCAGTCTGGATACGAAAAAGAAGAAATGAAAGAAGTAGCGAAGAGCGCCAAGGAGAGCTTCCTGGCTTGGCCATGCCACGGCTTTCAGAGAGACACACACACACACAGAGTGGGGGAGAGAGAGGGGAAGATAGGGACCCGGCCACTTCGCTATCCCCCACCGTCACCCTTACCTTCTCGCACTGCTCCATTTTGTGAACCACCTATGGTTTAGTATCTCCTTCAAACTGGTGAGAATCCCACAAGGGCTGGGGAATGTTTCACTAAGAGCTTCAGGTTTGTTTGCTCCTTGTGCCCAAACTAGCAAAGAAAAAAGGGAATTCTGTTGACCAGGGCCTGAATTCAGATGAATTTGAATCATGATTGGGTGGAGGTCCTTTTGGTCCCATTGGGAGAGAAGCTTCGTCCTGCTTGGAGAAAAGTGTCCCCTGAAAGGGCCGGTTCATAGTTGGGGAGGTTCTTAAAGAGACCAGACCTAGTCAGACTTACCCATGCCTCTCTTTTACACACACACACACACACACACACACACACACACACACACACACAAAGGGGGGGAGGGGAAGACAGGGAAAGAGGCAGAATGAGAGAGAGATACAGAGTGATACAGAGAGGGGGAAAGAGAGAAATAGAGGGAATGAGAGAAGAGGAAGAGAGAGACAAAAAAGGAAAGAGAAAGAAATAAAAGAGAGAGAGGAAGCAAAAGGAGGAAAATGGATATACAAAGAAAGGGAGAGATGGAAGGATGGGACAAAGAAAGAAAAAGAAAGAAAGAGATGGAGGGAGGAGAAAGTGAATGAGATATATGGATGGATAGATAAATACATGGAAGGAGGGAGGGAGAGAGAGAGAGAAAAAAGGAGAGGAAGGAAGGACACAAACCCTGGCTTCAGAAGACTCTTTGAAGCAGCACAGCAATCTAGGGCTGGGCTGCAAGGGATCTCGGAGGTCCTCTAGTCCAACCCCCTGCTCCAGCAGGAGATCCTTACAGAATCAAAGAATAGCAGGATCAGAAGGCTGTGGGCATGTGTGTGTTTGTGTGTTTGTGTTTATGGTTGTCAAAATTGCAAAACCAGGTCAAGGAGCTCTGGGGAGATCAGTCATAAATTAGAACACTTGCTAAGCAACTGGCCATTAAGCGAGGACCACTTGTATTTGGTTTGCCAGTCACATGGCCACCTGGCCATGCCCATCTGGTCACGTGACCATCAAGCCACACCCACAAATTAAGCCATGCCCACAGAACCAGTTGTTACAAAATTTGAATCCCACCCCTGGATAGAACTGAGAAAAGATTTCAGCATTAAGTGATAACCAGTCGGTTCCTTCTCATGACCCCATTAATACGCACTTCTCCCCTCTTTTCACAGAACAATCTTGATAATTTCAGGTGAACTGAAAGCCTTGGAGCTGCTTCCTAGGAGCAGAAGGCCCATTGCTCCATCCCAGGGAGGGTGAAAGGGAGGCATGGAGAGCTCTGGCCAGGTCCGGCCTCCTTAAGAGCCTCCCAGATTAGGAACCTGCCCCTTCAGGGGACACTTTTCCCCGAGCAGGACGAGAAGAAGCTTCTTTCCCCCAATGGGGTCAAAAGGACCTCCGTCCACTCACGATTCAATCCCATCCGATATAGTCCAAGCCTGGATTCAGGCCCCGGTCAGCAGAATTACCGCCTTCGTTGCTCTTCTGGGCACAAGGAGCAAACAACCAGAAGCTATTAGCAACACATTCCCCAGCCCTTGTGGGATTCTCACCCATTGGATGGAGACCCTTAATTGTACGTGGTCCACAAAATGGAACAATACCGATGCCTCCCAAGCAGCCTAAGGGAAAAAATCCGGTTTCTACTGCCCAGATTCAATTCTCGGTGAAGGTCAACCACCTTTGGGGAATAGCATCAGCCCTCTTGAAATGGGACCTCAGGCTTTGGAAAACGGAGAGAAGACACCAAACTTTCTCCTACCTTGTTGAGCAACTTTAGCCGTGAAAGAGCATCTTTGTCGATATAAAGTCTCTGTCTTTCAAAATACGCCACAGTCTCTCTCCTGGGATCATCCCTGGGAAGAACCAAGAAGCCCGAAATGGCTAGATCTGCTGCTACCTCTCCATTTGGGTCCATGTACAATTCAATGTCCGAAATATTGACAAACTCATTCTTCTCCAGGAAAGGATGGAACTAGAATGGGAACATGCAGCAATTTTAAAAGCAGAAAACTTTGTTTCTTATCTCAGACGTTTTTTCAATATTTAATCTTTCTTCTGTAGTTGTCTAATTTACACACATGCTTCATTAGGAAAATGGGTGTTACCACTATCTTACAAGTGAAGGGAAAAAGTTCACAAAAATTTGTCGATCATATTTTGACAATATAAATTTTGACAAAATATAGTTGAACAACAGAAAAAAGGAGATTTATGAACTCCCTGAAAGCAACAGGTTGGTTATCAGAAACACGGATTTGTCAAGAAGAAATTTGTCAGGGTAATCCTCTCCCAGGAAGCCCAGACAGGAAACCTGAGCTAGGCCCACTTCGCTGTAATGCTGCACTGACAGGATTTGGGGAGCCAGAAAGTACAAATCTCCCACCGACCCTTTTTTTATGCAGCTGTAGGTGTCCTCCTCTTATCTGCTTCTTCCCCAGGCAGAATCTCTCCTCCACCCCCCAAAAGTCATTCCCTCCTATCACTGCCCTTTCTAAATGGGTTGTGGGAAAGGGGGGGGATATAATTTATGTGCTCTATGCAAGTCATCCTCACATATTATTTCATTTCCCAAATACATTATGCTGACATAACTCGATCTCAGGAAAGAGTAATAAACAATTTTGTGATGTGATCAGAAACCCAGTTAAGTGAGGGGTGGATGGTATGATAATTAAGTGGATAAAAACTGATTTAAAAATGGTACTCAAATAATCTTTAGTTTTTTTAATTTTTGTCATGAAAGTGGGAAGATACAACATTTTGTCGTTAAGTCATCAATTTTTCTCTGTTGTCATTAATATAATAGGATTGATAAATTGCTATTATACAAGATTTATAACAATTCTCAGGCAAATATACTTTTATGTTATTTAAACATTGCCAACTTTCTGGAAAAATATTTCTGATTTCCTCCTAGAAACAACTGTATGACTAAAAAGCAATAGAAAACTATCGGGGTTTTAGGATTTGATAAATTATAGTATCTCATATAAGAACATTAATGATGCACTGGATGAAGGATTGTGCCAAGCTTGATAAGTATGTAAGGGACCCAGTTTGCTCTACTGGTTAAGCCTCCGAAGTAGAAATCAAGAAGATGTGAGTTCAAGTCCCGCCTTGGTCATGAAGCAGGCTGGGGGATTTGGGGCCAGTCTCTCAGCCCAACTCAACTCACAGGGTTGTTGTTGTGGGGAAAATGAACACACAACTACTCATTGGTACTCAGCCCCCGTGGCTTTTGCAGGGAAGGGCTTTTAATGTTGGTGGATGAATTAGTGCACTTAGTGAAATCAAACAAGGTCTCAAAGATCTGGAAATCCAACAAGATGGGGCTGCTCTTCCCAAGAATGTTTATTTGAGCAGCCTTTAGAGCAACGAGATATTCATATCGAATAACCCTGCCAAAAGTCCAAAGGGAATTAACCTCCGAGAGCTGCAACGGAGTTCCCAGAGCCGTTTCAGGGGGTCGATACAAAGAAAGAGCGCCTGAGCTGAGACTGGGCCCCTGTGGACAAGAGGCCACTCAAACTGCAGCTCACGCAGAGGTGGTATTCAACCGGTTCTCAACGGCTCGGACGAACCGGTGGTCACCCCTGGTTGGCCACACCCCCAAACCGGGTCGCCCGCTTGTCCCAGTCGCTCTCCTAGCTTTCCCTACCACGTGGTGGCTGTGGTGCAGATCGGGCAGATGTCCCAGGGCTGTTGCACATATGCACTGTGTGTGCAGCCGTGCGTGTGCTACTGATGCAGTGCGCACGTGGAGCAGCCCTGGGACATCTGCCTGCCTGCCCGCCCTCCCAGATTACGTTTTCTTACTTCTCCCAGCGGATGCGCCTCTTCCAGCCCAGCCTGGCCCGGCCAGCCAGCAGGTGGGTGCACAGTTGTCCTGGGGCTTCTCGCACCCCCTTGTCGCGATATGCCTGCAGGAGCCCCTCAGGCCAGCTGAGCCGGGAGCCGCCATTCCCAGGCTTCTACACTCCCGTGCTTGGTCGACACCTCTTCACCTTGCCTGAAGCAGCTGGCCCTGCCCCTCACCCTCCCCTCCCTCACCTGGCCTGAGAAGGGAGGGGCGACAGTGGGGGATAGCGAAGAGGCTGGGTCCCTATCTTCCCCCCTCTCTCCCTCACTCTCTGTGTCTGTGTGTGTGAGAGAGAGACAGAGAGAGAGAGAGAGAGAGAGGGAGAATGGAGAAAGTGAATGAGATATATGGATGGATAGATAAATACATGGAAGGAGGGGGAGAGAAAAAAGGAGAGGAAGGAAGCACACAAACCCTGGCTTCAGAAGACTCTTTGAAGCAGCACAGCAATCTAGGGCTGGCATGCAACGAATCTCGGAGGTCATCTAGTCCAACCCCCTGCTGCAGCAGGAGATCCTTACAGAATCAAAGAATGGCAGGGTTAGAAAGCTCTGTGTGTGTTTGTGTGTTTGTGTTTATGGTTGTCAAAACTCCAAAAACAGGTCAAGGAGCTCTGGGGAGATCAGTCATAAATTAGAACACTTGCTAAGCAACTGGCCATTAAGCGAGGACCACTTGTATTTGGTTTGCCAGTCACATGGCCCCCTTGGCCAAGCCCACTCAGTCACATGGCCACCAAGCCACGCCCATCTGGTCACGTGACCACCAAGCCACGCCTACAAATTCAAGCCGTGCCTACAGAACCAGTAGTAAAAAATTTTGAATTCCACCAGTGAGTTCACAGCCTGCTATGCGGCATCTCCTATCAGGACTCAGGGATTCACTTTGTGACGCCTCTCCTAATAAAATATCTGGGAAATACGGAACTCTTTTACGTGCAACTGCAGTTCTCAGATCAGTAGGAAGGAGTTTCTCTGAATGGGGCCAAATTCTGTTCTTCTGTAATGCAAAATGATGTATTTATTTATTTAGGACATTTATATTGCCACATATTCGCACATGACTCAGCATTAGGCAGACACTAACTGCCCATTGACTGTCATTTATTTTTATTTTTCTCCATTATTATTATTATTATTATTATTATTATTATTATTATTATTATTATTATTATTCTTTTTCTTCAGCGTTTGTCTCGCGCTCTGGCGAGGTCCGCTAATGTCCTTGAGTACTGCTTCCACGCCTCTCTGTCTGCCACGTATGTCGGGTCTACCTTCGCGATCTCTAGATCGGCCTTGATCGTGTCCATCCAGCGTTGCTTAGGTCTACCACACGGTCTCGCTCCTCCGACAATCACCTTCATCGCAGATTTGATGATGGATTCTTCCTTGGCGCGACTCACATGGCCGAACCATCGTAGCTGGGACTGCCTTATGACCGTGGGGATGGGCACGACGTTGAACCGTCTGCGCACTTCTTCATTCCTGACGCGATCGAGTAGGGTGAGGCCTACCGACCATTGGAGCATTCGCATCTCCATTGTCTGGAGTCTGCTTTCGACTTCTTTGGTCGTCGGCCAGCACTCTGCGCCGTATATGGCCACGGGCGCACCACAGAGTTATAGATTTTTGCCTTCAGGTGCATCGGCATCTTCTTGTCGCAGAGGACGCCCGTGACGGACTTCCATTTGCCCCACGCTGCGTTGATCCTGGCTGCCACCTCAGTTTGTAGTAGGCCTTCTTCCCCAAGAGTAGTTCCCAGGTACTTGAAGGTGGAGGCGCGCGGTAGCTCCTGCCCGTTCACGTGGATGG
The DNA here is from genome assembly GCF_049901735.1 of Notechis scutatus. Taxonomy (NCBI): domain Eukaryota; kingdom Metazoa; phylum Chordata; class Lepidosauria; order Squamata; family Elapidae; genus Notechis; species Notechis scutatus. Next base: position 159,754 of record NW_028263159.1, read on the forward strand.
AGCCTGTTGTTTCGTTGTCAGTGGTCAGGTATTCGGACTTCTTTAGGTTCAACCGGAGCCCGAACTGCTCGAGGCGGTCGTGCCACTGTTGGACTAGGTGCTCGAGTTCAGCCTTGCGCAGGTTGGCCAGGAACACATCATCGGCATAGAGCAGCGTCCATGGGGCGGGCGTGTGCAGGTCGTGTGTAATTGTGTCCATCACCAGAATGAACAGCAGTGGTGAGAGAGCAGAGCCCTGGTGTACGCCGATGGTGATATTGTACTCCTCTGATATCCCAGCTGCCGCTTTTACACGGCTTTTGTGACATCTGTATAGGAGTTGGACCCATTGTACGAGTAGCTCGGGCACGCCGTGATCTCGCAGTGCGTACCAGATGAGATCGTGCGGGACTCGTGCGGGACATCATCAGGCTTCTGTATTGTTATATATATATATATATATATATATATATATATATATATATATATATATATATATATATATATATATATAAATCCACATCTGTCTCTATCTATCTATCTATCTATTTATATCATCTATCTATATCTACCCATCCATCCCTATCTGTCTGTCTGTCTGTCTGTCTATCTATCTATCTATCTATCTATCTATCTATCTATCTATCTATCTATCTATCTATCCCTGTCTGTCTGTCTGTCTGTCTGTCTGTCTATCTATCTATCTATCTATCTATCTATCTATCTATCTATCTATCTATCTATCTATCTATCTATCTCTATATCTATTTATCCAGCCAGATCTATCTTTATTTATCTATCTCTAACTATCATCTATCTATCTATCTATCTATCTATCTATCTATCTATCTATCTATCTATCTATCTATCTATCTATCTATCTATCTATCTATCTATCTATCTCTATCCTGATCTCTATCTATCTATCTATCTATCTATCTATCTATCTATCTATCTATCTATCTATCTATCTATCTATCTATCTATCTATCCATCCATATATCTATCTATCTATCTATCTATCTATCTATCTATCTATCTATCTATCTATCTATCTATCTATCTATCTATCTATCTAAATATCTACCCATCCATCCATCCATCGATCCAATTTACTGGCCACCCATCTTATCACAGGGAAACCCTACAAAGATGGTGGTGATGCCCACAGTGTGGTGGATGTTGCAACCTGATTTCTAGCGACAGGATTTCTGGAGATCTGGTGGCTCTTCCTCTGTTGTGGGGATCTTCTTGGCCCAGAAGGGAACTGAGGGGCTGAGTGGGAGGGGGAACTGAAGGGACAGGCAGGCCCACCCTGGCAGGGAGGAGCAGAGGAAGGCCCGTATACCAGGTCCACCGCTTGGAAGTTCTCCCCCTGAACCTCCCTCAGATTCTGCTTTCAGGGCCTGCAGACCAGATCCTGGGTGGCTCCGGGTTCAAGCTGTGGCTTTTCAGGGCCTGGTTGATGTGCAATGAGACTCTCTTCTCCTCCAGGAGGTTCCCAGCCATGTCTGACCGAAGCCGGGTGAGGCCCAGAGGGGAGGAAGCCCACCCCAACTTCTGGGTTTGTCCCAGGGAGACCCCAGAGGAGGGAGGAGGGGGGCTATGGTCATCCAGGGTTTCTCACCGGCCTTGAGGAGGCTCCATGTGGACCTCTGGCTTCTCTCAGGGGGGCTGCGAGGACCCCGGCCTGGTCAAGCATGTTGTGTGAATGGGGTCCTCGCCAGAAGAAAAGGGTCCCCAATACAGGTAGTCCTCAACTTATGACCACAACTGAGCCCAACATTTCTGTTGTTAAGTGAGACATCCATCAAGTGAATTTTGCCCCATTTGATGGCCTTTCTTGCCACAGTCATTAAATGAATCATTGCAGTTGATAAGTTAGGAACCCGGTCATTAAGTGAATTTGGATTCCCCATTGAGTTTGCTTGTCAGAAGGTTGTAAAGGGGGATCACAACAGCCCTGGGATGTTGGTGCCATTATAAACATGAAACTGTGGCCAAGCACCTGAATTCTGATCCCTGCATTTGATGCTGCAAAGGTCATTAATTGTGAAAAATGGTCCTAAGTTCCATTTCTCAGTGCGGTTGTAACTTGGATCGGTCACTAAATGAATGATTTGAAGTCGAGGCCTGCCTGTGTATCTCCTCTTGATCAGCTTCTCTTCCAGGAATTCATCTTCTTCCGAGTTCCCATCATCTACTGACTACTCGGCCAAATGGTTCAACCTTGGGAAACAAACCATGGTTAAGAGGTGAGGAAAGGGAACTTCACAAGGATAGTGGTGTCACCCAAGCAGGAAAAGCCCAAAGGGAACATCAGGCCAGCCATAAAACAAACTTGCATAGGAAAAGGAACCAAACAAAAGGTATTAAAGAAGCCCCTTAGACAAAAGCCCAAATAATTAAGAAAAGTAGGGAAAGAAAGAAAAGAAAACCCTTACAAACACAAGACATGCCAAATCAGCAAAACAAACAGACAAAAGACACAAAATATATCACAAAGGAGACAGACAGGAGATTGCCACAAAACAAATATAAGAAACCATTAAGCTAAAAAAGATTAGGACGAAACCGATAAAACAATCAAACCACCCCAAAGTTTGCCTTCCGCACCTGCTGGAGTTTACCCTCTGGCGGGAAGAAAGACAACCCCTGACAGGATTTAAAACATGAAGAAATACAAACACAAGCACTCACACAAAAGGAGAAAAGGGTATAAAAATCAGGGACTTACCATTCGAAGGTAGCTAGCCCAGGAACGCAGACTTCTTGCTATCTCTCGCCTTCCTGAAAAATAAAAAGATCCAGCTTTCAAGCAGTTGTCCGTATCCTGCGCGGAGCTCTCCCAGCGGAAAATCGAATCCTCAGAAGAAAGGCATTTTGACAGCCTTTCAACAAAGGTGCAAATGTGAATGCGGCCACTGGGGAAGAGACCGGGTTCAGAGGGTCATGTGGATCCCACCAGAGTCAGTTGGGTGGCTGGGGATCAATCCAGGGGGGGGGGGCTGAGATCCAGTCCTGCCTGGGGAGCCAAGCCAGCTAGGAGGCTCTGGGCCAGCCGCTCTCTCGGAGCCCTGGGAAAGAGGCAATGGCAACGGCTTCTGAGCAGCCTGGCCAAGATCTCTGGGCCGGCCTCCCCTGGGGGCTTCCGGACCACCTTCCCACCCATCTGGCCGAGGCTGAGGGGCCTCTCTGGGTGTGGCTTCCTCCTTGCCGGTCAAGCGGCCTCCAACGGGCTGGATTCGGAGAGGGTTTGGCAAGGGACTGCTGTGAGGAGGAGGCACGCAGGGGTCCTGCAGGGCCAGGGGGGGGGGGTCTGCAGTGGGTCTGCCCCCTCCCCAGTGAGGGCAGGGAGGGGGGGGGCAGGGGGAGAGGGAGGCAGGGGGAGCCCCTCCCATCTGGTCTGGGCAGCTCAGGGGCTATCAAAAAGCCCACCTCTGAGGGAGGAGCCTTCCTTGGGATTGGCTGGGAGGGAGAGGGGCTCTGGCATCACAGGTGGGGGACAGGTGGAGCTCCAAGGTGAGCCCTGGGCACCTGCAGGCCAGGTGGGGCTGGTGGGGTCCAGGGGGGAGGGGAAGTCAGCCTGGGCCCCTGCTGCCAATTTCCCCGGGGACAGCCAGGGGCTTCTTCCTCCTCCTGCCTTGGGAAGTGGGGCGCCCTGTGGAGAGGGCTCCCTCGGGCCTTTCAGGGCAAGTGGGGGATCTTCCCCATGGGGGCCCAGGGCAGGGGGGAGTGAATGGGGTGAGGGTCCCCAGGTTGCATCTCTTGCAGGATCCGAGTCTGGTGTGCCAGCTTTGCACCTGGCAGGTGGGGGCTGCTGTTCCGCAGGGTTATGGGGTTGTGTGAAGCCGACCCAGCTTGGTCCAGGCCAGAAGGAAGGGCCGAGGCCGGAGGAGAGTCTCTTGGGAGATTCACGGGGCTTCCGGTGCCTTTTGGGGGCTCAGGATTGGATCTGGCCCTCCAGCCAAGCCCAGCACTGGTGGGGCCCCTCAGTCCCCATTGCAGGACCCCAGGCAGAGTCCCTGCAAGGGGGTTGGGTGAAGGTCCCTCCAGGTGGCTTCAGGGGCTCAGATCCATTGAGCTGAGTGAGCCCAACTCCTTTGAGCATCGTGGGAGTTTGAGTCCTCTTTCACCTGCTTTGGGAAGGAAGGAACCCTCTTTCCTGGGCTGCCTTGAGTGGGATAAGTTCCCAGCTGTTGCTGGGGGCATCCAGGTGTTTCCAGGCATTTCTGCAGCAGTTTTAGCAAGCTGGGTGCATCTCAGCCGGGCTTTGCCCACAGCCGGTCGTGAGTCTTTCCTGGGGGTGCAGAGGAGGTGGGCTTTAGAGGGAACCAGTCTCAAAGCGGCTTCCTTCTCCCTTCCCTTCCCACAAAGGAGCCTATAAGGGGCAGGGGTCTCGTCCTTGGAGCCCCTGAAAATATGGATGGAGTTTTGAAATAGGTTGACTCCATTTCACGCATTCTGGCAGGTGGGAACCTTCCCCCGTCCTGTGTTCATGCGGGAAGCAGGTCGTCATGCTATGCCACCATCTGGTTTATGTGTTTTGGCCTGGCACCTATTGCCGACATTGCAGTTCTCTTCCATCAACCTGGGTTAAGGGCGTTGTGTGGACTCACCTAGTGGGGAGGGTCAACTCAGCCTGTCTGCACACAGGATGGGGAGCTTTTCCTAGGATCCGTTTCTGGCTCCTTGGGGGTTTTCAGCAGCTGCAACACTTGGAGTAAACTACGGCTGAGCGAACGGGGGTTGGCGGAATGTGTGAACCGGATCAGAGTTTGGCATTCAGGGAAAAAAGTTGGGACAATGGGAATGGGACAGAGAGGCAGCTTTAGGGGTGGAGGGGGGGTCAGTGATCCCCCCCCAATGTCTGGACAAACCTGGATAGAGATTTGGGTGTTCAGAGGATCAACTGGTGACTTTGATGCTCTTTCTCCTGCTTGGAGCCACAGAAATGGTTCTGGATGCTGGTTTCCAGTATTCCCAGTGAGGCCAGGACTGAGGATACTGGGGCTGCTGCTCCCCAGGGCAGAAAGGCTGGGGGCGAATCCCAAGACCGAGAAAAAAGGGAGAACGTGGCTGTGACCCTCTCTGGGTTGGCTTCCTCTCTCTCTCTCTCTCCCTCCTGCCAGGCGTTGGGAGGAAGGAGGGAGGGAGGGGCTGCTTCCCAGGGTTTTTTTCCAGGTCCTCCGGGTGGATCTCTGTCCTGCCCGGATCGAGTGGGTACCCATGCGGGCCTCCCAAAGGCCTGGACTCCAGCCCCCATCGTCCTCAGCCCCAGCCGTGCCCTTAGCAGAGGCCCCAAAGGGAGGCCCAGCGGAGGCTCTTCCGTCCCCCAGGGAGGAGCCAGGGGGCTCAGGGGTCCCAGCCGAAGAGCAGCAGCCACGGAGGAGGAGGAGGAGGAGGAGGAGGTTTGCGACCGGAAAGCCTCACTCAGGATCCAGGGAGCTTGGGCAACTCTGCCTGAGCCTTAAGGGCCAGGAAAGAGCCGGATTCAGGCTTGGCTCCAGGGCAGCCTCAGAACCAGCTGGGGTGGCTCCCAAACCAGGATCCGGGTCTTTAGGGGATATTGAGGGTCAGTCCAATTCACGGTGGCCTGTTTCACTTCTGACGGCCATAAGAAACCACGTTTTCTGCATTCTGCAAGCCGGCCAATGACTGAGGGTCTCTTCAGGGGTCTCTGTTGTTTCTCAAAATGGAGGCAACGCGTGGAGAGAGGTTGGTCTGCATGAGTGTTTTTCAAACTTGAAGAGGAATGGACTTCAACCCCCAGAGTTCCCCACCCAATAATGCATGGACTTCCTCATGCTGGGCAGGGAATTCTGGGAATTAAAGTCCCTTCATCTTCAAGTTCCAAGTTTGGAAAATGCTGGTCTACCTTTTCCCTGAGGTGAGGAGTTAAAGCCCTGCACCAAGACTTGGCTAACTCACAGGTTGCTGAATATGTTTTCTTTCTTTCTCTGTGTCTCCCTCCCTCCCTCTCCCACTCTCCCTCCCAGGTAACCCCAGATCCCCCTCTGAAGACCCGGCCCTGCTTGGCTTCTTCCTGACAGGAGCCTCTCCTGGAAAGACACGGAGCCCAAGTGAGGCTGGAGAAACCTCGGGGCTGCGTCCCCCCAGCATTCAACCAGGGACTCATAAACCAGGTTAGTCTCTTCCCAGAAATGGGGGCCTCCCTCAAATCCCTTCCTCTTTCCTAGCCCTCTCTGTGGATCTGGGCTTTGCTTTCCCCTGAGTGCCCCATGTATGAAAAAAAGTGGCAGTGGAACATGGGACTTGGGCTTCCCTCTTCCCAGGACTTGCCTGGCCTCTACATCGGAAAAAGAGGCAGGGGAACTATTTGGATTTTGGCACTAAATAGGCATAATGAAACGCTGAAGTTGAACGTGTTAAAAAGAAAGAATAGCTAATAACTGGAATTAATGAAATTAATGAAAGTTTAAAAAGGGAAAAAGGGAAAAGAAAGGGTGGAACGTGGAAACAGAACTGAGCCCGCCACTTAATGGCAAAGGGAAAATTTCAGTGACTCTTTGAAAAGTGCTTGGTCTTTTTAAAATTGGAATTTGAAAGGAAACAAAAGGAATTCCATTATAATAAAATAAAAACCCTGAAAAGTAAAACATTAGAATATTACAAGGGAAAAAAGATAGATGAAGAAATTGTCCTGGGATTATTTGGTGACTTTGGGAAAAAGTTGGAAAAGAAATCAACAGAAGGAAGCTGGAAACAAAGATTTATGGACACTGACTGTTGAAATTTAATATAAAGGACGCTGGTTGCAATAAACTACTAGACAATTGGATTGGATATAAATATTAAAGAAAGGAAAATAAAAGAAGTAGTAATGTACAAAATGGGAGAAATGTGTGTGGAAATAAAATTGGAACAACAAAATAGGAAGAAAATGATGAAAGAAAGCTTGGAAATGTACAGCATTATACTACAAAAATTAGAAATGGTAATGCAGATTAAAGAAGAACAAAGAGAAACCGAGGGGGAGGAGTGAAATAAAGAGGAAACCAGCCCTAAAGAACAAGTGGAACAACATTAAAAAAAAAAAATTAAAGTTAAAAATGTGAGGTTTGATGTGATAATTAAAGGGGGAATTGTTTGGAAAATTAAACAAAGGAAAAAGAAACAGCAGAAGAGGGAATTACAGAGGAGAAATCAAGAGAGGGAGGGGGATAAAATAAATAATTGGAATAAGAAATGGAGAGAAATTATAAAGGAGAAAAGGGGAATTAAGAGAAAGGACCAGAAAATGATGGGAAGTAGAAAGCAAACAACAATGAAAAAAAATTATACAGTCAGGAGAATGAGAGACAATGGGTAGAAGAACAACAGGAAGGGGGATTCTGCAAGGTAACGTGTCGCAATATATAAGAACATAGATTTAAAAATGGAAAAGAATGGAACTGATATTTTTCTTTTAAGGATTATTGTTAAACCAGACATAGATTTAATTGAAATAGATATGGAAATGGGAATTTACTGTTAAGAATATTAATTTATATTTAATAAAGCAGTGAATAAAGTTAAAATGAGATGAGAACTGTAATGGAAAGACTATTATCAGTTTCTAAAACTGAATAAATATTTTTGAAATAGATGATTTAGAATGTAATTGAGAAAAAAAATACCATACGGAATCTGACACACACACACACAAACACACACATACATAAATACATGTGTGATATGTAGTAGTTAGATTGTTATTAATGTAGAATGTGATAATTAAAAAATGACTATACTATGGTAAAACTTTATAATGATTTAAAGGGATTAAATTGGGGGAGTGTATAAGGCAAAAGGGTGGCAAGCTCGAATTGACAATTAAAGGGGACACCTGGATTATTAGAATTAGGATGGAACCTATTGAACAATGAATGGAATTATAGTATGTGATGAAATTGCAAATGTGACAGATAAAAGTAAATATATGTACTGAATATAGAAATGAAATAAGAACCTTAGATAATACTGTAAAACAAGATATGAGAATATTTAAAGAAAAATGAAATAAGTTATGATATGAATTGGAATTGGATAAGTGTAATGTATATAAGAATATTTGAGAATATTTAAAGGAAAATGGAATAAGTAATAATACGAGATGAAATTGAACACGAAAGATGAATATGTAACTATGGTCATTTTGTATTGAAATGTAAGAACCTGGAACCACGCTCTTCACTAAGAGATGTTTTTTTTTAAATATAAAAATAAAAAAATTATTAAAACAAAAGAAAGGGAGGCAGGGGAACATGGGATATGGGTTTCTGCATCCCCAGGTCTCAAAGAAGGAGGTTGAAAGAGGATTTTGCATGTCTGTTTTCCATCTGCAACACGAAGCTCCTGAGCTCCCCTTCCCTCCCTCCCTTCCCCACATGGGGTGAGAGGCTGCCTTGATTTCTCCATCTCTTTTCACTTGGTTGTCTCTGACTTCTCCCTCTCTGTGCATGTGTTTGTTTTGGGGTGTGATTTTTTTCAACTATGCAAAGTTCTGATAACTAGTTTTTCATTAAAGCTCATGTTATTCTTGGAATCTGGCCACACTATTACATCAACCCCTTTGTGAAGGTGTCACTGAGCATCTGTTTTCAAAATAAAGAAAATGTTGCTTCCATTTCACACCTGTGACATGCTCAGACATTAACTGTCTCCCGGGATTGTCTCTTTAACCACGATGCCAACAAATGTCACACTTTTTTTTGTGTTCATCCACAGGTGCCGTGTATTCCCTCTGGGGCCAATTTCAAGAATGAAGCTCCCAAACCTCTCCATTCCAGATGACGGATTTAATTTGATCTCTGCCCCTGTCATTATGAACCACGTAGGGATTATTTCCCTTTCATTTCCCTGCAGAGAAAGGCCCAACAAACTCTGAGTGCAAGAACCAGCTGACTTATCCAGGGATCCCTCCTGAGAGGGAGAATTATGATCAAAGTTTCGGCTCTGCTCTGTGGCCGAATCCTCCCGGGAGACTCTGGGCAGAGACAGGGAGTCTGTGGCAGCTTCTCTCTTCCCCCCTGACCCCGAGGCCCCGGATGGAAACTTTCCCTGCTGGAGAACTTGGCTTCAGGCAAAAAGTTTCACTGAACAATTTGAGAACTTTGAACTTCTCTCCTCCTTAAAGATCAGGGCTGCCTGGATCCCTTCCCAGCAAAGTTTGCTCCCCTGGGGAAAAGAAGGGCAAATGGAGCCCCCAAGAAGCCCCTTTTCCATCTCTGCTTCCTTACAATTCAAGGGCTGAAAGTTTCTCCTCCCCCCACAAGTCCCCGCTTTATGCCCAGGAGGGTTGGGGGTCCTGGCTGTGGTTGGGCAACTCCTTTCCCCCTCTTCCCATTGGGGCGATGGCTGGGCAAACCACCTTTGGGGTCCCTGCAGAGGCAGAAGAGGGAGGCCGCTGGGCAGCCCAGCTAGGTTGGTTAGCATTAAAGTTGGACTGCTCAATTTGTGGTAAGGGTGTGAGTGTGGGTGAGTGTGTGTGTATGAATGCTTCATTGGCCAAGTGTGATTGGACACACAAGGAATCTGTCTTGGTGCAAATGCTCTCAGTGTCCATAAAAGAAAAGATACATTCATCAAGAATCATCAGGTACAACACTTAATGATAGTCATAGGAAACAATAAGCAATCAAATCATACTTAGGAAACAGTCAAAAAATCATTAGGATACAAGCAACGAAGTTAAAATCATACAGTCACAAGTGTGTGTGTGTGTGTGTGTGTGAGAGAGAGAGAGAGAGAGAGAGAAGTCCAACCTCCAATAGACATTCTACCCATCCTATAGAGTCTATACAGACAGTATATATTCTATACATCCCAGGATTTCTCCCCTCCCCCCCAGGGTGGAATCTTGCCAGGCGTGGGAAAATCAGCCGCTCCTTTCCCACGGGGAGGGCACCCAGGCCCTTTTCCACCGCCTTCCACGCTCCTCCTCCCCCGCCCAAGGGGAACCCCGAAGGCCCTTTGGTTCCCCCCAGCAGCCTCTGGGACCCCCAAAAAAACACCCCACCCTGCCTGCGCACAAAGTCCCACCATCGCTCCAGGGTCCCCACCGACCAGTTCAAAGGCGGGAAAGGGGAGGAGCCCAATCCTGGCCCCGCCTCCCGCAGGGGGGCAGAGCAGAGCCGATTCCCATGCGAGACACCCCCGCAGAGAGGCCCCCCTCCTTCCCGCCCGGGAAGCCTACGCAGCGTCCGGACGCAGAAAGCCAGGAGCAGCAGTTTCAGAGGAAGAAGAGTGCATGCGCGAGCGACGTTGCCCGTAGCAGCTGGAGGGAGGCGATTCCACCGTGAGGCTCTTTTCCAAGGAAGGCCGAAGTAGGCATTCCTTTCCGCTCTAGGACCTCGCAGCTCTCTGGCCTTAACCCTTGCGCTGCGCCTCGATCAGTCAGGCATAGATGACGTGGACTACAGAACACATGAACCACCCGGTCTCCCTCGGCGTTGGCCCTTCCTCGAGCCCCGAGACGCTCCTTTGCGGCCCATCATCCACTCCCTGATCCCGTCAAGCCTCAACGCCACCCCTGCCTCTTGCCCGCCTCTGCTTCTCTCCACGCCCAGCCTGATGGGAAGGGCGAAGGCTTCAACCCGCCCCCCCCGCCGCTGCAAGAGGGTCTGGCAGGGAGGAGCCGCCCTAAGAAGGGGGTCCCTGCAGAGGGCAGCCTGCAATTGGGGGGGGGCTTTGGTGGAAGGCGGCTTATGTTGGGGTGGGAAGAGGAATAGATTGTGAGTTAGCCAAGTCTTGGTGCAGGGCTTTAACCCCTCACAAAAGGGAAGAAGGGAGACCAGCATTTTCCAAAGTTGGAAGTTGAAGATGAAGGGACTTTAATTCCCAGAATTCCCTGCCCAGCATGAGGAAGTCCATGCACTGTTGGGAGGGGAACTCTGGGGGTTGAAGTCCATTCCTCCTCAAGTTTGAAAAACTCGGATGCCGACCAGCCCCTCTCCACGTCCTGCCTCCATTTTGGGGAACAAAGACCACTGAAGAGACCCTCAGTCATTGGCTACCTTGCCGAATGCAGGAACCCTGGTTTCTTATGGCCATCAGAAGTGAAACAACCTCTCCCCCAGGCCCCCCTCCCTCCCTGCCCTCACTAGGGAGGGGGCAGACCCCCTGAAGACCCCCTGGCACTGCAGGACCCCTGTGTGCCCCCTCCTCACAGCACAGCCCCCTGACCAATCCTCTTTGAATCCAGCCCGTTGGAGGCCGCTTGACCAGCGAGGAAGAAGCCAGGCCCAGAGAGGCCCCTCAGCCTCGCCCAGCTGGGCGGGAAGGTTGCCTGGAAGCCCCCAGGGGAAGCTGCTCAGAACCGGTTGCCAATGCCTCTTTCCCAGGGCTCCAAGAGAGCGGCTGGTCCAGAGCCTCCTAGCTGGCTTGGCACCCCAGGCAGGACTGGAACTCAGGGCCCCCTGGGATTCAACTACCACCCCACCCGACTGACTCTTGTGAGATCCACACGACCCACTGAATCCGGTCTCTTCCCCAGTGGCTGCATTAACACCTGCACCTTTTAACTGTGATGACCCAAAGGGGCGTGGCCCAAAGGCAACCCAGTCAGATAATCAGTAGGAGTCCCTTTATTAGCTCCAACTTTGCCCCCAATGTCGTGGTTACCTTCTGGGCTGGAGGAAAACTCTCCCAGGAACAGCCTTGGGCTGCAGAGAATCAAGACCAAAACGTGGTCAACAAACACTGTAACTAGAAGTCCAATCAAGACAAGAGGAGGTCATCAGTTCGGCAGGGCAGGAGAAGGAATTCCAGACTTGAAGCCATGGCAATAACTCAACACGGTTGGGAAGACGCCAGGAACACAGATAAGCCAAGTCAACACAAGATAAACTCACGTTTGCTCCCCGCAGACACCACACTCAGCTTGCATCTCTTTTAAACTCTCTCTTCCCAATGGGGTGAGCCTGTGGTGCCGGTGCCTCGAATGCCCCCTGCCACCTCTTAGCGTCCCCAAGGGGGCTGTCAGAGGGGCACTAAGAGACAGCAGGGGGGCGTTCAAGGTACCGGCCCTGCAGGCTCACCCCATTGACTGTTGCACCATTCCAGAGCCAGTGCCTTGAATGTGGTCGCGGCGGCTTTGCTCTAATTTCCCAATGTGTTGCCGTATTCGAGGCACCGGTTTCGGAGTAGTGCAACAGTTAATAGGGTGAGCCTGTGGGGCCAGCACCTCAAACACCCCTGCCATCTCTTAGTGGCAGGAGGATGCTGCACGGCCATAAGGGTCATAAGTCACTTGGTTCAGTGCCGCTGTAGCTTCTCATGGTTGTAAGTCGAGGGCTGCCTCTTTCATGAAACGATCGGTCCCTCTGGATCGAAACAAAAGCTCCCTTCCTCCACCTGAATGAATTCACCTCAAGAAAGGTGGGGAACCTCTCGCACCGTCTCCAAGATTTTTGGGCCTCCCCAGACGAGTGTTAAATCCCATCCTGAACTCTGGATCACTTTCACTTGCTTGTACTTGCCCAGCAAACTGGGGCTGGAGACCGTGTGGCTCCAGGTGTTTCTCTGGATACACCTCAGGTTCCTTCACCCTCTCGCTTTCTTCCCCTTCTCAGTTAAGGTGGCTGACATGCTGGAAAGCCAAACACGGTCCATGGCAGGTTCATCTCAACGGAAAAGGACTTTTCCTGCAACCAGTTTACGTCTAACACAGGAGAATTGTAGATCTTCTGAGAATGGGATGAAAAGAGAGAGTCTGCTTTGCAAGAGTGGAACCTCCCAATCCAACGTTGTCCTCTCTGTAGCCTGGTGACTTGTCTTGGGAATGGGGAAGACTCCTCTGGCTGCCATTTTGAGAGGGTGCCCACAGCAAATCCCCTCCCCCAGATTCAAATGGGCCCCTAGCCTCAAAAGTTTGCCTCAATCGGGGTCTCCCTTTCCTCGCCTTCCTTCTGATGTGCGACTCACATGGAGCTTTGCTTTTTCTGTCTCCCAAGTGCAAAGAGCTGATGAGCCCAGTGAAGAAGTCCCTGAAGCATCTGGATGAGCCAGAAAAAAAAGCCATTAGAGAGGAAGAGCAGCTGGAGCAAAGTCAGAGTTGCCTGCTCAAGGTAGGAGACCACATGGCTGAATGTTTGAAAATCCACCCTGAACAGGAAGTTCTTGAAGAATGGAGATGGTGATTTGCCTGCCCACCAATTCTGCAATCTCCCTCTCTCCCTCTCCCTCTTTCTCTCTCCCTCTCTCTCCCTCCCTCTCTCTCCCTCCCTCCCTCTCTCTTGTCCAGATGTTGCAGTCAGATTTGTGAGTCAGGAGTCTTTTTGAGTTTGGAGGTCTAGGGGAAGAAGAGGCAGAACCTGGGGATGGAGTTAAAAGAGGAATCGCCTAGAATCTCTACATAGCCACAAGCAAACAGTTCAACTCCCCTTGAATACCTGCTGCAATGCCTCAAATGAGATGCCATCTCCAATTGTTGAATTCCCCTTTGTAATGAAATATGTTGTTAAATATGAGTGTTAAAAACAAATTCCACATTTTAGTCCAAACCCCTAGAAAACCACAATACCGGCATTTGCAGTAGTCAAGAAAAGTAGCAGACTGGTCATGCCATGCTTGCATCAAACTCTGCAGACTTTATCTTGGGAGTCTTCATCACTCAAGTTTGAAGTAAGACATTTTTGTGTAAGAGGGAACTTTTGGGCCCCAGAAGAAAGCATCTCTCCAACACTGCTTCTTTGGAGCATCTCTTTCCTCTGGCATGAAAAGTCTGGGCTTCTGGCCCAGCTCCTAAAAAGAGAAAATTAAAATAGCTGTTCACCTACTTTCTATGGGTATTTGCCTCCAAGTTTACTGAATTTAACACCAAGAAAGTACATAAGTTGTACAAGATGACTAGCAAAAAGCAAGCCCGGGATCAGAAGGTAAGAACAGAGGTGTGTGTGTGTGTGTGTGTGTGTGTGTGTGTGTGTCTGTGTGTTGTGTGGTAGAATGAAAGGGATACAAATATAAATAAAGAGAAGGAAGGAAAGGGAACATTTTGTGCAAAAGAAAACCTCAGGAACGAGAGGAATTCTGGTTGAGACTTTTAGGTGGGACTGTGCTCTTTCCTCTCTCTCTCTCTCTCTCTCTCTCTCTCTCTCTCTCTCTCTCTCTCTCTTTCTTTCTTTCTTTCTTTCTTTCTTTCTTTCTTTCTTTCTTTCTTTCTTCCTTTTTTGCTCCTGGCTCTGCCATTACTGTGTTAAGAGCCAGGCGTTGGGTTGTAGAAGAGAGGAGGAGAAATCCTATCTTTAGGAGAGAGAAGACTGTACATGCTCAGGTTGGGGATCAAAGCCGTGGAGTCTTCTGGACACTCCTTGATGGGATTGGAATTCTCGGTGAGTCTCCAGCTCCTTTTGCTGGACTTGGCCCTTTATTAACCAATCAGAATAGAGCTGGAAGGGGCCTTGGAGGTCTTCTAGTCCAACCCCCTGCTCAAGCAGGAGACCCTATACTGGGGGTGGGATTCTACCAGTTCAGACCAGTTCTATAGAACTGGTTGTTATGATTCTGCACAGTTCGGAGAGCCGGCAAATCGTGCCCCTGGCTGGCCCCGCCCCTCTCCACCCTCCTCTCCCAGTCAGTCTTTATTGCGCTTGCCCGACATCACTGACTGCGTCCTTCCCCACCCAGTCACTCCTGAAGGAATTTTCAGGTTCTTTTCCCCTTCCTGATGATCAGCTGTGCCGGGATCCCCCTCGCTGTCTTACTGCTTTGCCCAGGACGCTTCCCTGAGGCCCAGGAGGCAAAAGGGTGTGTGGGGTGTGTATGTATGCTGCGCGCCCCACCCTGTGCTCCATTTTGTGCCTTCTTGGGCCCCAGGGAAGACTTCTGGGAGCAAAAACACCCCCCAGGAGGCTTCCCTGAGGTCCAGGAGGCCCAAAAACAAGGGGGGGGTGCTGCAAAAAAGAAGAAGCCACGCCCACCCAGCCACGCCCACATTTGAATCCCACCCCTGCCCTATACCATGTCAGACAAGTGGCTGTCCAATCTCCGTTCATGGACTTACACCCTATTCTTCTTCTTCTTCAAGTTGCCTGCTGAATGCAACTGTGGGTGTCCCTGGGGTGCCAAAAGGGGCTGGCCTAGCAAACGTTGATGATGAAGACATTTTGGGCCACAAATGAAGAGGTGGGCGATAGAAAGCCTGAAAGCTTCCACTTTCTTTCTGTTTGTTTGTTTTCATCCCTTCCTCTAGAAGAGGCCTGTTAGGTATAACATTGATACCAAATATGGTTTGGGTGAATAAATATATAAAACTTAGATATCATGGTTTAAGTGCTTATCACTTTAAGCACAATGCAGCAGGCAATTAGCCGATTAAGGGTGCGGTTAGAAGTTACAATATAAGGAAGCATTAGAAGCTGGAAAGCTGTCTGTCTGATCTGGCTGTAACTGTCTGTAACTGTGTGCTACTGTAACTGTGTGCTGCTGCGACTAACTGAGATTACTGACTGTAAGTGCCTGTGACTGAACTGTTATTGTTTGCTACTGTTTACTGATTACTGTGTAATTCTACTGAATATCCAGCGTTTGTTTCTCTGGAGAGTGAAACCGGAGGAGGAGAAGATATCTTTATCGGCTGATAAAGATATTGCAAGGACTCTTAACTTGGACTATACTAGTGAGTCTTACTGGATGGAAATACTGTGAATGACTTAATGGACTGAATGACAATGCTTAAACTCTAACTGGATTAAAAACTATTTAAACTACAAACAGTGTTTGTGTTCAGTGTGTGTATACTCTGGGGCCCTTCCGCTCTCGTTTGGCTGCCTGGCTTGACTACTGCTGCAATACTCTTCTAGGGGTTAATCACCAAAACCCTAACATTGGTTATGGGCCCAGCTACATAGTCTAACTAACCAGGATATAGCAGAGAGAGTTGGTGTGAGTTGCACATTACTGTAAAAACAAACTGTTTTAATTAGTTTAAAATAGTCAAAATATCTGAAGAGTAATGGCACAAGTAAATTTGTCACAACTGTCCATGATATCCAGGCTGGATGGAACAAACTATGTTTCATGGTCAATGAAATGTAGTTTACTTCTACGCAGAGAAGGTTTGTGGGACATTATAGCAAACCCACCAGATGTGAGTAGCTGGGATCCTGCTAATGATGATGATAACGAAAAGTTACAAGACTTTAAACTGAAGAATGAGCAGGCTTTATGCATCATAGGACTGACTCTCTGTGATCAGCAGCTTGTCCATATTCGTGGAGAAGAAAATGCTGCAAACTGCTGGGAGAACCTCAGGAAGATTTATGTTCGGGACAGTGTAGGAGCACATATAAATCTTACACGGAAGCTTTTTCGAACGCATCTTCAGAGGAATGGAGATATGTTAGTTCATTTAAACTGTATGAAGAGCATTTTCAAGATTTGCAAGAAAAAGAGCTTATATTTAATGAACTGCAAAAGTCTACATAATATTATCTTCATTAGATCAAAGCTATGATGACTATGTGACTTCGTTAGAGGTATTGCCAAAGAAAGCCTCTCATTAACCGAGATTACAGGCAGGCTACTAGTAGAAGCCAGAAGAAGGCGTGAGCGTGACGAGCTGAGAGAAGATAAGAAAGAAGAGAAATTATCTTCAAAGCTTGAAAGAAACCAGATTAGCAAAGTAAAGCACTTGGAAGAAGAGAATTTATCTTCAACGGCATACACAATTAAAAAGTGTTTTAATTGTGGAGGCAGAGGACATTGGCAAGATTCTGCAAAAAGAAAAAGCCAGAATGTAAAAAGCCAAAGAAAGCATTTGAACTAGCCACGTTTAGCAACTCTGATGTGAAGAATAATTTATGGGTGGTTGACAGTGGCGCATCCCACTGCATCACAAGAGATAAGACAAAATTTATAAAAATGTCTACAAGTTCTCAACATATATCACTTGCAAATGGCTGGAACCTGAAAGCGAAAGGTCAAGGTTTTGCACGTTGTCCGTACATAAACCAGGATATAAAAATGTTGTATGTACCGCAACTAAAGTTTAATTTGCTTTCAGTAAGGGCATTAGATAAATTAGGTTATGTAATTACTTTTAAGGATAATAATTGCATAATTGAAAAAGATAACAAAAGGGTAACTGCAGCTTTAAATGGAACATTATATGTATTAGATAATAGTAAGAAAGGGGAGGCACATACTGTATTTAATAATATAAAGCCTCATGATGAATGTATCCATTTATTGCATAGGCGTTTGGGGCATGTAAATTTTAAAATGCTAAAACGTACAGTTGAGTTATCTGAAGGAATAAGGTTAAAACATTGTGATAAATATTTGCGTTGTAATGTTTGCTGTGAAGATAAGAGCAAAGTATTGCCTGCAAATAGGCTAAATGGTTTCAAAACAAAAGAACCTTTAGAAGTAGTATTTGCAGACATAATAGGTCCAAAGAAACCCAGTATGGGGGGTGCTAGATATATACTGAGCATTATGGACCATTATTCTAGATATGGGTTTTGCTATTTAATGAAAAGCAAAACTGAAACATATCAACATTTTTTCAATTGGCTTAGGTTTGCTGAAAGAAAGTCTAAACGACAACTGATAACCCTGGTGACAGATAATGGTACGGAATTTATTAATAACAAATTCCAGAACAGACTTAAAGTAGCTGGAATAGAGCATAAGAAGTCTGCTCCATACAGGCCAGAACATAACGCTTTTATTGAAAGAAGAGGCCAAACACTACAGGCAATGGTTAGAACAATGTTAAATGATTCTGGGTTACCTGATTCTTTGTGGGGGAGGCTACAATGTGTGCTAATAACATATTGAACAACGTTGTTAATACAACAACAGGTGAAATTCCATTCACCAGATGGCATGGCAGGAAACCTGACCTAAGTTACCTGCACACATTTGGTGCACCAGCATGGGTGCATATTCCTGCACAACTCAGAAAAAAGGGCAACATAGAGCTAAAAGATTTTTCTTCGTTGGTTATCAGGCAAACCATAGGGCATATAGATTTTGGGAGAAAGGCACATCTAAAGTGTTATGTAGTGCTAGTGCCCAATTTCTAGAACATGAAGGATGGGAGAAATTAGAACAGGATGCCAATAAAGATGTAATTATTGAATCCTATAGAAATCCCATTAGTTATCCCTGTAACTTTAAAAATAAAGTAAAGAGACAAATACAGGATGAAATAGTGCCCATAAAGGAAGAAACAGATTCAATAGCTGAACAGGATGAGGAAGATGAACAGGTAGTAGTTCAACAAAGTCCTCCTGTAAGCCCTGTAATTCCCAGAAGAACTACACGTGTATCTAGACCGCCTGATAGGTACCAGGCTAACACAGTGTGTCAGATTAATCAAGTTCCTAATTCTGTTGAAGAAATTAAAAAGTATCCTAATAAGGAAAAAGAAAAATGGTATGCAGCAATGAATAAGGAACTGAATTCATTAAGTGATATGAAGGTGTATGAAAATGCCAAATTACCTGCAGGAAAGAAATCCATTGGCTGCAAATGGATTTTTAAGGTAAAAATAGATAAGGATGGTAATTTAATCCATAAGGCAAGGTTAGTAGCCCAAGGTTTTAGGCAGAATGCTAATGACTATGATGAGGTGTTTGCACCTAGTCTTAAGGCAGCAACCTTGAGGGCAGCTTTAGTGTGGGCAGCTAGTAAAAACTATATAGTTAACCATTTAGATGTGGAAACTGCTTACTTGCACGCCCCATTAAAACATATTATTTATATGAAAAAACCTGTTGGTATTAAAAGTGAAAATAAGGATAATAATGATTGTTGGTTGTTAAAGAAAAGCCTCTATGGTCTTAAACAATCAGGCTATGAATGGAACCAGTATATTGTAAAGGAACTAGACAATATAGGATTTAAAGCTGGTTTAGCCGATCCATGTCTGTTTAAGAGGGAGACAAATGGGAAAGTATCATTATTATTACTATTCACAGATGACATTGCTTTGATAACTGAAACTAATGATGAAGCAAATAAAATAATAGCATCATTAGGAAAGAGAATAAAGATCAAGCAATTAGGGAGATAAAGAAGTATCTCGTTTTGAATATAAAGAAAACACGGAAAGGTTTTAAGATATCTCAGGAAGATAAGATAAGCAAATTGCTAAAGATTACAAGATGGAGCTTTGTAAGCCAGCTAAGACTCCAATGAGTCAGGAGTTTAGCAACACTGATGAACAAAGCCCTGAGTTTGATAAGGTGATTTATCAATCTTTAATTGGTAGTTTGAGTTATATTAGTAATTGGTCTAGACCAGATATATCGTACTGCGTGAATCAGTTGGCTAGATTCAATTCTGCACCATGTGAAAGACACTGGATAGCAGCTAAGAGGATATTAAGATATCTTAAAAAGACAATGAATTATTCATTGTATTTAGAACCAAAGGGTGATTTAATTTTGAGTGCTTATACAGATGCTAGCTTTGCATCAGAAAGAGACACTAGAAAGTCGACTTCAGGAACAGCCATAATGCTGGGTAATACATTAATAGGCTGGAAGTCAATAAGACAACAGCATATAAGTTTGTCTACTATGGAGGCAGAATTCTCCTGTTTATCATTGTTATGTACAGAATTAATAATGTATAAACAAATGTTAATTGATATAGGTATAACTGTAGATTATCCTATAATTATACATGAAGATAATCAGGCAGCAATTCAAATGGCCACAAATATTGGAGTAAAAACAAGGAGCAAGCATACAGATCTAAGATACCTAAACGTGAGACAATCTGTAAGAAGTAAGATGATTCAGCTAGAGTACTGTATGTCGGAGGACAATTTAGCTGATAATTTTACTAAAGCCCAAGGTGCCAGTAAGCACCAGGAGAGTTGTGAAAAATATGGGATTAGATTGTAAAGGTATTATATATTTATTTCACCCAAAAGGGGAGTATGTTAGGTATAACATTGATACCAAATATGGTTTGGGTGAATAAATATATAAAACTTAGATATCATGGTTTAAGTGCTTATCACTTTAAGCACAATGCAGCAGGCAATTAGCCGATTAAGGTGCGGTTAGAAGTTACAATATAAGGAAGCATTAGAAACTGGAAAGCTGGCTGTCTGTCTGGCTGTAACTGTCTGTAACTGTGTGCTACTGTAACTGTGTGCTGCTGCGACTAACTGAGATTACTGACTGTAAGTGCCTGTGACTGAACTGTTATTGTTTGCTACTGTTTACTGATTACTGTGTAATTCTACTGAATATCCAGCGTTTGTTTCTCTGGAGAGTGAAACCGGAGGAGGAGAAGATATCTTTATCGGCTGATAAAGATATTGCAAGGACTCTTAACTTGGACTATACTAGTGAGTCTTACTGGATGGAAATACTGTGAATGACTTAATGGACTGAATGACAATGCTTAAACTCTAACTGGATTAAAAACTATTTAAACTACAAACAGTGTTTGTGTTCAGTGTGTGTATACTCTGGGGCCCTTCCGCTCTCGTTTGGCTGCCTGGCTTGACTACTGCTGCAATACTCTTCTAGGGGTTAATCACCAAAACCCTAACAAGGCCCTCCAATATTCTCCAGTCATCTCTCTCCTCCCCAGCTCTGGTTAATAAGACCCAAATTATTGTTACTGTTGGCCTTTTGAGTTTTCTGATGATGTTTTCAGAAGAAGAAGGAAGAGGAGGAAGAGTGGCAAGAATGTTCTGTATTGTACATTAACATTCTTGTAATACTCGTTTCTGATTGGCTAAGACGCACGGCGATCCGATTGGCCGAGCAAGCCGCACTGATTGGCTTGCTGTGAATCCCCGCGATTGGAGGAAACTGATCGCGGGAGATTCAAGCGGTGTCA
>NW_028263160.1:0-30000 GCF_049901735.1 Notechis scutatus
AGTTCCATCTAGGGCTGGGATTCAAATTTTGTAACAACCGGTTCTGTGGGCGTGGCTTAATTTGTGGGTGTGGCTTGATGGTCACGTGACCAGATGGGTATGGCCAGGTGGCCATGTGACTGGCAAACCAAATACAAGTGGTCCTCCCTTAATGGCCAGTTGCTTAGCAAGTGTTCTAATTTATGACTGATCTCCCCAGAGCTCCTTGACCTGGTTTTGGAGTTTTGACAACCATAAACACAAACACACAAACACACACACGCACACAGCCTTCTGATCCTGATATTCTTTGATTCTGTAAGGATCTCCTGCTGGAGCAGGGGTTGGACTAGATGACCTCCGAGATCCCTTGCAGCCCAGCCCTAGATTGCTGTGCTGCTTCAAAGAGTCTTCTGAAGCTAGGGTTTGTGTGCTTCCTTCCTCTCCTTTTTCTCTCTCTCTCCCTCCCTCCCTCCCTCCTTCCATGTATTTATCTATCCATCCATATATCTCATTCACTTTCTCCTCCCTCCAACTCTTTCTTTCTTTTTCTTTCTTTGTCCCGTCCTTCCATCTCTCCCTTTCTTTGTCTATCCATTTTCCTCCTTTTTGCTTCCTTTCTCTCTTTTATTTCTTTCTCTTTCCTTTCTTGTCTCTCTCTTCCTCTTCTCTCATTCCCTCTATTTCACTCTTTCCCTGTCTTTTTCTCTCCTTCCCCCTCTCTGTATCTCTCTGTATCTCTCTCTCATTCTGCCTCTTTCCCTGTCTTCCCCTCTCCCCCCCCCTTTGTGTGTGTGTGTGTGTGTGTGTGTGTGTGTGTGTTTGTGTGTGTGTAAAGAGAGGCATGGATAAGTCTGACCAGGTCGGGTCTCTTCCAAGAACCTCCCCAACTATGAACCCGGCCCTTTCAGGGGACACTTTTCCCCAAGCAGGACGAATGACTTCTCCCAGTGGGACCAAAAGGACCTCCACCCAATCATGATTCAAATTCATCTGAATTCAGGCCTGGTCAACAGAATTCCCTTTTTCTTTGCTAGTTTGGGCACAAGGAGCAAACAAACCGAAGCTCTTAGTGACACATTCCCCAGCCCTTGTGGGTTTCTCACCAGTTTGAAGGAGATACTAAACCATAGGTGGTTCACAAAATGGAGCAGTGTGAGAAGGTAATAATAAATTTATTATAATAATAAATAAAAATATTTTCTATATAATAAAGTCCTTTTTGGGGGCAATGTGAGATGCCAAAAGCAAAAGAGAGGAACTAATGGAAGAATCTTCCAGAAGTTATATCTCCAACCATTTGGAAATAGTGAGAGATTTTACTTACTTAAGTGAAGACCAGAGGCTAGTAACTTGTCTAATATCCATTTTTACCTCCATTTTCCACATATTTTCTTTGCAATCTTATTTCTTTTCTGCTCAGTCCTTTCCTCAATCTGAATGTGTGGAAAGTTGTCATCCTGGATTTGTCAAGAGGGCTCGAGAAGGAGAGCCAGTTTGCTGCTATGACTGCATTCCTTGTCCGGAGGGACCTTCTCCACTCAGAAAGGTGGGTGACACCAGAGGAAAGGAAGGCCTGGTGGAACTGGATCCATCCAGAGCATTGTCATGAAAGTATGAATTAAAAAACACTTTGAAGCTGAACTGATTTCTGGTTTATTTCCAAAATGCCCCATTTCTTATCTAAACAGAAGAGCAAAAGACTGTGAAGGAAGGGCTGGATAGAGACAGGTGGCTGT
The DNA here is from genome assembly GCF_049901735.1 of Notechis scutatus. Classification (NCBI taxonomy): domain Eukaryota; kingdom Metazoa; phylum Chordata; class Lepidosauria; order Squamata; family Elapidae; genus Notechis; species Notechis scutatus. The sequence goes on from NW_028263160.1 coordinate 1,719, forward strand.
GGCAGTTGGGCAGGCTTTACTACTGCCAGAGAAAATATTTCTTCTTTTTAGCTTGGATGTATCCTTCCTTCCACATTTGCTTCTCTAGGAACACCTGAGTTTCTTAAAACATGAGGAATTGTTTTAGGTCCACCTCCTGAAAGGAGGATTGCAATGCAGTCTACATGGGTTCCCTTTGAGGAACACTGAAAAGGTATTGCTGATATACGAGATGCACAATATGGTGGCATGGACAGTTATGCCTGTTTCTGGCTGCACCCGTATCACCACTGCTCCAAAGGCCATTCCAAATTGTTTGGAGCAGTAACTTGATCCGTCAGCCTGTTCTGAGGCAAGTATGACAAGAATTGCCACCTGAAAGATAAGTTTCTTTAAAAAGATTAATTGATTCCTTATTTTCCTTTAGTAATGGAGGTTCCTATCAATATTCTGAACATTACAAAGAAAACATTCAAGTCCTAAGCCTTCCTCAATTTCATATCCTGTCAAAAATATACCATAGCTATATTTTTTAACAAGTGAAACACTTATTTTTGTCTCTGGAGATATTAAGAAATCCATCCCAGAAAATGCTCCTGATAATCACTTGTTCCCAAAGAATGTACAATATATTTTGAAATGCAATGGACAAAGAAATATGGGGTTGTTGTTTTTTTTTCTCAGATACAGAAAAATGCACCAAATGTCCGGATGATAAATTCCCAAAAAAAAAAAGAGTCCAATGTATCCCCAAATGATAACCTTCCTGTCTTATGAAGAACTTCTGGGCATCATCCTGGTTTCTTTTGCCCTATTCTTGTTCCTAACCATCAAAAGGCCTTGTTTTAATCGTCTTCATTAAATACCGAGAAACTCCCCTTGTCAAAGCCAACAACCGGGACCTCTCCTACATCCTCCTGGTCTCCCTCCTGCTTTGCTTCTTGTCTTCTTCTCTCTTCATTGGTCAACCAAGGAAAGCCACCTGCCTTCTCCGACAAACGGTCTTCAGCATCATCTTCTCAGTTGCCGCTTTCTTCTCTCTTGGCCAAAACCATCATGGTAGTGCTGGCTTTCCTGGCCACAAAACCAGGAAACCGAGCGAAGAGATGGTTGGGAAGAGCTTAGCCAACTCCATCATCCTGTCTACTTCTGGTGTCCAAGTTATCATCTGCTCCATCTGGCTTGGAGTTTCTCCCCCTTCCCTGACTCTGACCTCCTCTCCCAGCCTGGAGAGATCATCCTGCAATGCAACCAAGGGGCCGTTGTCATGTTCTACATCACCCTCAGCTACATGGGCTTCCTGGCTACCATCTGCTTCACGGTGGCTTTCCTGGCCAGGAATCTGCCTGGGGCCTTCAATGAAGCCAAGTTGATCACCTTCAGCATGCTGGTCTTCTGCAGTGTTTGGGTGACTTTTGTGCCCACCTACCTGAGCACCAAAGGGAAACACATGGTGGCTGTGCAGGTCTTCTCCATCCTGGCCTCCAGTGCTGGTCTGCTGGGCTGCATCTTCATCCCCAAGTGCTACATTATCCTTCTGAGGCCAGAGCTGAACACAAGGAGCATCTCACAGCCAGAAAAATGTAAAACATGAGATATAACATCATTATGATAGTGGAAGAATTGTTAATGTTTCTTTTATCTGATTTCCATTTTGATAGTATGCAGGAGTCAAAGAAAATGATATCTGTATGTTACAAAATGGGGAATTTTTGAATGACTGGAATTCTTGCAGTTCCCTCTCATCTCAATAAATATTGCTAAAGAGACCACTGTAAAATTCAGAGTAATTCAGCTGTTCAGCAACAGCTACTAGAACATGATACCTTATAAAAAATGATTGGCGCACTTGTTCCCACTGACACAGCAGCTAAACATATGGGAGGGTGGTGAGAGAATGTGTAGGAAAAGAGGTAAGGAGGAAGCTGTGGGAACCAAACACCAGCCTGGTTGCCTGATCCTCTCCTAAAAATGTCAGAATGATGTGAAATGCCATGTTTGACTGGCTCTCAGCTGAGAAGAAATCTTCATCCCTCTTATGAGTCTGTCTCAATTTCCTGATAAAACCTCCTTTGCAGAAAGATTTCAGCAGAACAGCTGTCTGGGATTTCAGTTTGGGATTGTTTTTATTTTGGTATGTACTTCACAGCAAAAAAAGAAATAAAAAATGAAGTGTGTAAAGAAATTTCCACTGTATATTTTTTTTCTTTCATCAACCAGAGAAATAAAATAGCCGTTTTCAGGCTCTTTAATTTTCCACTCTACAATTTGTACCTAAAGCTTTTCTCTGCTCCTCCTCCAAGCCTGTCTCATCTGTGAAGGGCTGGAGAAGATGTCAGAAAGGGGACCTTGGGACTCTTCCCAGGAGGAGGTTGCAGGGATCCTGTCTCAAGGCAGCCGCATCATTGACCAGGTCACAAACCTCCAATGCTGCATAATATTCATCCAGGTCCAGGAAGAGGCTGAATAAGTGGGGGTGACTTCTAGGTTTCTAGGAAGAGGCACCCATGGAAGCTGCTCTGCTCTCCAACCACAGAGATTGCTGATCAATTGGGAATCAATTTTTATGTCTCATAAAAAGGCTCCTAACTGCGAATAGGATCCCTTTGCAAATTCCATTTTAAGGAGATAAGAAAAGCTCTAGTGGATCAGAAGAAGGTCAGTCTAAGATTCACACAAATCCCTCTGATTCTTGCACAAGCAGGAGAAGAAGGTCGAGACTTGTGGCTTTGTGCCACATGGAAGCGTTTATCCAGAGGTGGAATTCAGTAGGTTTTGACCAGTTGTGGAGAACTGGTAGTGGAAATTTTAGTGGTTCGGGAGAACTGGCAAATACCGCCTCTGACTGGCCTCGCCCCATCTCTTCTCTGCCTCCCACTGAGTCCCAGCTGATCGGCTGGATTGGTTGCCCTGCACAGGAGAACGGAGCTGGAAAGCAGGTTAGTCGGGAGAGGAAGGAATTGGCTTTTGAAGTAACTTTCCACTGCCACGCCCACAAAGCCATGCCCACAGAACCAGTAGTAAAAAAATTTGATCCCCACCACAGCGATTATCCCACAATTTCACTTTCTTCCATCACTACCCACAACATTGGACACTCGGCCATCTCACACTCTAGGAATCTCCAATTTTAGTTTCTCACATTAATCTGAGAAAATGTTTCCAAATTTCCCACCCCAAATACAATAAGAGTTAAGGTGGGACTGGAATTCAAAAAGTCTCCTTGTGATCCACTCAAAGTCCCCAGGAAGTTTTCCTGCCTGAGGGAGGATTAGAACTCAAAGCCTCCTGAATCTTGGCGATACAACCAACAAGTCCTAAATCAATTATTGTCAGGAAGCTCACTCAAATTGACTGGCAATTCATGCAAAAAAATTAGGCTGTGCGTTTCCCAGAAGATGGGTAGGCTCCATAAACAATGCCATTGTTTCATTTGAGGAATGAAGGCGGAGATGGAAGGTTAAACACCATTTGGACTGCCCCTGTTTTTCTTTGTACAACACCTGAGCTAAGGAATCTCTGAAACATTGTCTTGGGTTTGTTAAGGAAAGTCTCCCACAAACTATTTTACCAACAGAACGTGCAGCCTGGATTCCCCAACGGGTGAAGTAAACAGAACGTGCAGCAGATAGGAAGACAGGTAAATGTGTGAGATAAGTTTTCTAGTTAACACGCAGTAAAAATACAGATACGATTGTGCTATCAAAAATATAGTTTATTCCATTTAAGAATTATAGCATAGTCATATAAACAGTCCATTAGTCATATATCAATTTCAGTCAATTCTTGTCGGGATACTCTATTTGCAAAGTCCGTGTTGAATAGCCAATGTCAGTTCACTTACAATAAATCAGTCCAATCTTTATGTTCTCTCCGTTGAGAAAATCAACACTCTTTCTTCCAGCAAGAACGCAGTCATCAATCCATCCAGTAATTAGGGATCAGTAAGCCAGAGAGAGAGAGCTGCAATTGCCTCGCTTCTATATAGTGCTTTTACAACCACACCCTTAATTACATTCTTGCAGTTAAAGTTACACACACTTTAACTAACAAACCATGATACCATATTTATTATTTTTACCCAAAACAGTTAGGGTAAACAATGTTATCCCTAACATTCTCCCTTTTGGATAATAATAATAATATTACAATAATATAACTATTTACACCTTTAAATCATAATTGTCACAACTCTCTTTAAATTTTACAACACCTTGAGCTTTTGAAACTGGTCTGCAATATTTTCTTCCGTCATGCAGTACTCAAGTTTAATTAGACCATTTTTAACAGATTCTCTAACATTTAAGTATCTTAAATCAGTATGCTTTGATCTAGTCTTTACAGCAATATTAGTAGCTAACTGTATAGCTGCCTGGTTGTCTTCTATACTACACAATAATAGAATCTTTAACAGTTATACCCATGTCTAATAATAACTGTTTGTACAGAATTAAGTCAGTGCATAGTAATGACAGACATGAAAATTCTGCTTCCATCGTTGACAAGCTGATATGCTGTTGTCTGATTGACCTCCACCCTATTAGTGTCTTACCAAATAATATAACCATTCCAGATGTTGATTTTCTGGTGTTTATGTCAGTTGCAAAACTTGCATCTGCATAGACACTAAGAATCAAATCACCTTTTGGCTCTAGATACAATGCATGGTGCATTGTTCCTTTAAGATATCTTAACATTCTCTTTAATGCTTGCCAATGACATTGATGTGAATCATTATTATATCATGCCAGCTGATTCACACTATAAGCAATATCTGGCCTTGACCAATTGCTTATATATGATAAGCTACCAATCAAAGATTGATAGTTGGTCTTATCGAATTTGGGACTTTGAGCATCAGTTTGGCAAACTTCCTGACTCATTGGAGTCTTTGCCAGCTTACAAAGTTCCATTTTATACAATTTAATTAATTGGCAAATTTTATCTTCTTGAGATATTTTAAATCCATTTTTGGTTTTGTTAATTGTCAATCCTAGATACTTTTTAATTTCACCTAAATGCTTTAATTTTATCTTTTGGCTAATAATGAAATAATCTCAGTAGCTTCATTATTGGTCTTAGTAATCAAAGCAATATCATCTGTAAATAATAACAATAATGACACCGTTCCATTATTTCTCTTTTAAACATACATGGATCTGCTAAACCAGATTTAAACCCTATATTGTTTAGTTCTTTCACAATATATTGGTTCCATTCATAGCCAGATTGTTTCAATCCATATAGACTCTTTTTGAGTTCCCAACAATCATTGCTATTTGCTTTATTATCATTTATACCAACTGGTTTTTTCAAATATATTGTATGCTGCAATGGTGCATGCAGATAGGCAGTTTCTACGTCTAAATGGTTAATGATATAATTCTTCTTAGCTGCCCATACTAAAGCTGCTCTTAAAGTTGTAGCCTTTAAATTTGGTGCAAATACCTCATCATAATCAAATGCATTTTGATTAAATCCTTGAGCTACTAACCTAGCCTTATAAGTTACTGTCCCATTATTTCCAGTCTTTACTTTGAATATCCATTTGCACTCAATGGATTTTTCTCCTGGAGGTAATTTGGTATCTTCATATACTTTCATTTCCTTTAATGAATTTAACTCTTTTTCCATTGCCTTTTGCCAATTCTCCTGATCCTTTACAGGATACATCCTAAGTTCATCTATACTAGTAGGAACTTTATTTACTTGGCAAACTATACTTGCCTGATACCTTTCAGGTGGTCTGATTACACGTGTTGTGCGTCTAGGTATTACAGGACTTACAGGTGGACTTTCCTTTATTTCCTGTTCTTGATTATCTATCTCTTCTTGATCAATTATTTCCTCTTGTTCTGTTTCTATTTGCTCTTCGTCGACTTCTTCTTTAATTGGACTTTTCTTATAACTAGTCTTTTCTTTCTGCCTCTTGTAGGGTTCTATAATTACATCATTATCTGAATCTTGCTTTAATCTATTCCATCCTATATGTTCTAGGAATTGTGCACTAGCATTGCAGTATACTCTAGATGTACCTGGTTCCCAGAATCTATAAGATCTATGGTTTGATTGATATCCAACAAAAAATAATCTTTTAGCTCTATGCTGTCCTTTGTTTCTGAGTTGTGTAGGGATATGCATCCATGCTGGTGCACCAAATGTGTGAATGTAACTTAAATCAGATTTCCTACCATGCCACAGTGTGAATGGTAATTCACCTGTTGTTGAATTAACAACATTATTTAATATGTGATTACCACACATTATAGCTTCTCCCCACAAATTGCCAGGTAATCCTGAATCAGACAACATAATCCGTCCCATTGATTGCAGTGTTTGGCCTCGTCTCTCTATAAAGGCATTATGTTGAGGCCTATATGGTGCAGACTTTTTATGTTGAATACCTGCCATCCTAAGTCTACTCTGGAATTTATTATTTGTAAATTCCGCACCATTATCTGTTATAAGAGTTACTAATTTCTTTTTAGTTTTCCTCTCTGCAAATTTTAACCAATTAAAGAAATTTAGATACGTTTCAGTTTTTCTCTTCATTAGAAAACAGAAACCATACCCAGAATAGTGGTCCATTATGCTTAATATGTATCGAGCACCACCTACACTTGGTTTTTAGGACCTATTATATCGGCAAATACTACCTCTAAAGGCTCTTTGGTAGTAAATCCATCAACTCTATTTGCCGGTATGACTTTGCTTTGCTTTGATTGCAAGCAGAACATTGCAAATACTTATTACAAGGTTTCAAACTTATTCCTTTAGATAGTTGAACAGTTCTCTTAATCATTTTAAAATTTAAATGACCTAACCGTCGGTGTAACAAGTGAATACATTCATCATGAGGTTTCTTATTATCATAAACCGTGTTAGCCACCTCTAAACCATTATCATTTAACACATACAATTCACCTCTTAAAGATGCAGTAATTTTCTTACCTTCTTTTTCAATTAAGCAAGTATCTCCCCTAAAGGTAACTACATATCCTAATCTAACCAACATTCTAACTGAAAGCAAATTAAATTTAAGTTGAGGTACATATAACATTTTACGTTCTCTCTTTATACAAGAACAATGTGCAATACCTTCACCTTTTGCTTTCATTTTCCAGCCGCTTGCCAATGAGATATGCTGTGAACTCATGGACATTTTTACAAATTTTTGTTATCATTTGTTATGCAGTGGGATGCTCCACTGTAAACCACCCATAAATTATTTTTCACAACTCCATTACTATACGTGGCTAACTCAAATTTTTCTTTTTTCTTTGATGACTTCCAGTATTCTGACTTGCATTCTGGTGCTTTGCTTTCTTACAAAATCTTGCCAAATGTCCTCTTCCTCCACAATTAAAACACTTTTTAATTGCGTATGCAATAGGTTCATTATCTTCCTTTTAGGTTGCTCCCTCTTTAACTGATTTCTTTCAAGCCTTCTTCTGGCCTCTTCAATCAATCTGCCAGTGATATCAGTTAAAGTTAGGCTTTCTTTAGGTAAAATTTTAAGGGAAGTTACGTAGTCATCAAAACTTTTGTCTAATGGAACTTCCGGTTTGTCAGCTTCGTGAGCGGCAGGGATTCGCGAACCTGCGCGATCCCTGCTGCGCTAACCGCTTTTGGTGCTCCGATCCGGACGGGTCCGGAGAGCTAGGCTGCTCTGTAGGAGCAGCTGAAGATAGGGGGATCCGGAGAGGGGTTTGGGGGTGTTGCAGACCCTCCCGGCCGGCAGAACCCCCTTTTCTCAAGACGGTGCAGCGGCGGTCCGTAATGGCCGCCACAAAGAAGCTGGCAGCCGGGTAAGAATGCGCAGGAGGAAGTGGTGAAAGTTTTTGAAAGAGAAAGTTTTTCTTGGTTCCCAGGACTCTAAGACATATTTAACAAAATTCCTGAAAATTATGACTTTCTGAATGATACCTTCTAGAAGAGAAAAAAATCGGCAGTTTGGTGGTGCTGAAGAGAAAGTTTACTCTCCTTTCCTACGGAATTAATAAGCTGATATTAAGAAAAACCTTTTTTTTAGGTAAAAACTGGATTTAAGTGATGAGTGGGAAGGGAGAGGACTAAAAAAAAATATATTCGTATGCTAAGACTTTGTTGGAGGAGATGCCTTAAGGATTTGAAGACTGAAATATATTGCAATAAGACTTTAAGAAACAGATTTGGACTTTCTTTTTTTTCTGATTGATACTACCCCAGGAGGAGAAAGTGAGAACTGTGCCTTGGTTTGGACTGATTGAAAACTTTGGGACTGTTTTTTTTTTTTTTTTGGAATATTCTGGTTGTTGTAAGAAGAAAGAAGGGGAAAAGAAAAGAAAAGATTTATAATGGCTTTTCTGTTGAGGAACTGAGAAAAGAATATGAGCAAGCAAAAAAAAAATGGTAAAGATGGTTTGAAAGAAGCCTTCCTTTTTTTTAGAAATGGCGCTTATTAACTATCAACAAACATTACAACAGATGAAGACAGCAGAAGAAAAAGAAGGAGAGGAAGCCATTTTTAATGAATCTCAGAATTCGACCAAGAAAGAAGGAAGAGGAAAGGAAGAGAAATAAAGGACTTAAGATCTAAAAAAAACACTTAAGAAAGGGAAAAATAAGGTGCAAAATCAATATAATGATAGAAAACAAAAGGGAAAAGGAACACGACAGAAAAGGGAAGCCAGTAAGGCAGAGGCTAGAAGAAGGGGGGGTAGAAAGGTTTGTTGGGAGAAGAAAGGAAGGTAAAAGGTGGAGAAAAGCTACAAAGTTTTGAAACTAGATGGGGAAAAAGGAATATTTTATTAATGGTTTAACTGATTTATTGTTTTTAATTGATTAGTGTGATTAGAGTGTTTAGTGCAAATAGTGTGATTACTGACTAGTTTAAAAGATCAAAATTCATGGAATTTAATTGAATAGCAAAATCATTGATCTAGTGAATTTAAATGAACAGTGTGGTTAATGATTAGTGTAATTAATTGATTAATGATTAGAGTAATTAACTATTCAGGCTGATTGTTGCTCAGGAATATTATCTGACTTGAGAGATTACTGCAATTGATTGTTTGATATAATATTGGCTATATAGATTACCCAAAATTGTTCCTCTAATTAATTCAATCAACGTACTATTTTAACAATCCTACCATGCCAAAAAGAAAATCCTACGTCAAACCACAACCTAAAGAGAAGATGATCCCCACCAATGAACCACAAGACTCCTGCACATGCCTTAAATGCTACAAAAATCTAAAGGATAATGAAAACTCCATCAAATGTTCTCTGTGTAAAAATACACTCATCATGACTGCTTGGGATTACCTGAGCAGATGATTCAATACCTAAAATCATCCAATGAGTTTCCACATATCTGCAAATCATGCAGACCCAAACTGGATCTGTCTGAAAGTGTTGATACCATTGAAACCATTGAAACATCCCCTACCATCGAAACCATTACAACATCCCTCAACATCATAGTAGCATCCCTGGACGCCGTAAAAGAAAGAATATCCAACCTTAAAAAAAAGGACACAACGCAAAAACCTGAACATCCAATAGCTACAAACCACATCTCTACCAATCAACCACAATCCAATCCACAACCCAATCCACAAATAAACACAACCCAGACAAATATTGATATCCCAATTCTCATCAGAGAAGCCGTTGAGCGTGAACGGAAACGTCCAAACGCCATCTTATTTGGCCTAGAAGACATCAATGTCAATGATGACATCACAACTGTCCGAAACATCATCAGAAATTATCAAGCATCAACCATCTCCGCTGATGAAATACTTGACATTTCCCGCATTGACCGAGAGCTCAAAAATAGAGATGGCTCTGTGGCCCACGCTTGTGCAGGGTCATTTGCAAAAATGAATCAAGCAAACGTAAATTCATTTATACTATAAACTCACTCGCCAAAACCAACACCATCCATAAGAACCTTCGTTGCGCCCTGACCTAACCATACAGCAACGTGCCCGCTCCCGTGCACTCCGCATCGAACTCAAAAACCGTCTAGACAATGGAGAGAAGGACCTGTACATTGACTACCATGCTGACTGTATCAAAAGTAAACCACTCAACCCAATACTCAGCTTTTACCCTCAACCACAACCCTACCTCAACCCATCCACCATCACCCAAGACTAGGCACGCACACCCCCAACTACCTCAATTCCAACTACTGCCGGCCTTAAATGCAAACTACTCAATGCAAGAAGCCTCGTGAATAAAATACCTGAATTTCTCTTCCTCCTAAATATGGCTAACTTCGACATTATATTTGTCTGTGAAACATGGCTCAATGCATCTCTCCCCGACTCCATTACCACAGTAAGAGACTATCATGTTTGCACATCAGATCATGAAAATCGTCGAGGAGGTGGAGTTGTTATATTCTATAAAAAATCCTTACATCTAAAAAATATCCAAGTTACCCAGGAGTTTGCCCTTCCTGAAACCATCATCTGTGAACTATCCTCAAATATCACAATTCGATTCTTACTATGTTACAGAGCACCTGATTATGACATCGAACATGTAAACAAGCTAAATACATTACTAACATGGGCTGCATCCTGCCCATACCCTTTTATCCTTCTTGGTGATTTCAATCTACCTCATATTAACTGGACCCTAAATGATTGTACAACTGAAATCATACACACAACCTTCTACAATGCTATTACAAATCTGGGACTGGAACAACTAGTAACCAACAACACTAGACTAAACAACTGCCTCGATCTCATCTTCTGCAACAGTTTGAACCTAATCTACGGAATACAATCTAAAGAACCCTTTTCCAGTAGTGACCACAATATGATCGATTTTTGTCTCAACATACATCCACACAAAAATCACCACAATGATGTAATCCCCTATTGTAACTTCAAAAAAAGGCAACTATGATCTTATAGACAACGATCTCTCATCCCTTGATTGGCAATCTCTATTCACTGGATGCAATACCGTTGAAGACCATTATAACATATTTTTACTTGAAGTCAAAAGAGTCATCAAACTATATGTACCAACAACAACTCCCAAAACAAAACAAAAAAGCAGATTACCCATATCAATAAGGAAACTTCAATCCAAAAAGAGATCACTCTGGCGGAAAAACAAATCTGGTCACGTTGCCAATTTCAAAAACCGATACAAAAATCTATGCCACCAGATAAAGACCGAATGCACCAATTATCACATTAAACAAGAGGAAAACCTTGAAGCACCAATTCCACCGCGCTTTTTACAATTTTGTAAACAACAAACTAAAAGACTCAAGGTCCATCCCTCCCTTGATAGGACCTGATGGTAAAGACTGCAACGACGACACCATTAAAGCCAACATCTTTAACACATTCTTCGGCTCAGTATTTGTAAACAGCAATGGATCATGCCCAATATTTCCTAGCCGTACCACAGATAACAACAATGATCTAATACATATCGATTTCACAGAAGACAATGTTGAAAAAGCAATACGCAACCTAAAACCATCTCTATCTATTGGACCGGATGGAATATGTGCCTACTTCTTAAGAAAGCTATCCACTGCCATAGCCAAACCTCTAAGCATAATCTTTGAAAAATCTTTCAGAACCAGCTCCTTGCCTAACCTATGGTCACAAGCCACAGTCATCCCCATCTTCAAAAAGGGAGACCCAAGCCTAGTTGAAAATTACAGGCCAATCTCCTTATGCTGCGTCACCTGTAAAGTCATGGAATCAATTATTAACCAATCCATCATCCTTCACTTAGAGACAAATAACCTACTCTCCAATAAACAATTTGGTTTCAGAAAAAAACTATCCTGTAATCTGCAACTCTTACACTGCAAAAACATATGGACGACACAACTCGACCAGGGCAAAACAATAGACGCAATCTACATAGACTTCTGTAAAGCCTTTGATTCAGTGGTACACGACAAACTACTCCTAAAAATAAAATCCTATGGTATCTCTGGACAACTGAATAACTGGATAGAAGCATTCCTGTCAAACAGACAACAAATGGTCAAAATCGGGAGCGTCCTATCAAATCCAGTACCTGTCAATAGTGGTGTTCCCCAAGGCAGTGTTCTAGGACCAACTCTCTTCATACTCTACATAAACGACCTCTGTGATCATATTAAGAGCAATTGCGTTCTCTTCGCTGATGATGTAAAGCTGTTCAATACCACAGACAATACTGCTACCTACAAAAGATCTTGACTATGTATCCGAATGGTCAAACAAATGGCAACTTCAAATCTCAACAAATAAATGCTCTGTCTTACATATTGGCAAAAAAATCAGAAAATAAAATACAAGCTGAATAGTCAAGATCTTGTTGATGACCCAAGCTCTGTAAAGGACCTTGGAATACTCACCTCTAATGATCTAAGTGCTAGAGCACACTGCAACTACATAGCCAAAAAGGCATTAAGAGTTGTTAACCTAATCCTACGTAGCTTTTTCTCTGGTAATATCACACTACTAACCAGAGCATACAAAACATTTGCTAGACCAATACTCGAATACAGTTCATCAGTCTGGAACCCACACTACGTATCTGATATTAGCACAATTGAGAAAGTCCAGAAATATTTCACAAGAAGAGTTCTCCACTCCTCTACTCGCTGTAGAATACCTTATGCCACCAGACTTGAAATTCTAGAACTAGAAAACCTTGAATTACGCCGTCTTCGGTCTGACTTAAGCATGGTATACAAAATCATACATTGCAATGTCCTACCTGTCAATGAATACTTCAGCTTCAACCATAACAACACAAGAGCACACAATAGATACAAACTCAAAGTAAACCGCACCAAACTTGATTGCAGGAAATACGACTTCAGCAATAGAGTGGTCAATGTCTGGAATACTCTACCCGACTCTGTAGTTTCTTCCCCAAACCCCAAAAACTTTAACCTTAGACTGTCTACTATTGACCTCACCCCTTTCCTAAGAGGTCTGTAGGGGGCGTGCATAAGCGCACCAACGTGCCTACCGTCCCTGTCCTATTGTTTCTCTTATTCTTTTATTTTTCTTATATGTAACCATTTCATGTATTCACAACTATGTATACATTTATACTTATTATCTTGTAAACAATTGGCAAATCAAATAAATAAATAAAAATAAATAAATAAGGAAACTTCAATCCAAAAAGAGATCACTCTGGCGGAAAAACAAATCTGGTCACGTTGCCAATTTCAAAAACCGATACAAAAATTTATGCCACCAGATAAAGACCGAATGCACCAATTATCACATTAAACAAGAGGAAAACCTTCTAAGCACCAATTCCACCCGTGCTTTTTACAATTTTGTAAACAACAAACTAAAAGACTCAAGGTCCATCCCTCCCTTGATAGGACCTGATGGTAAAGACTGCAACGACGACACCATTAAAGCCAACATCTTTAACACATTCTTCGGCTCAGTATTTGTAAACAGCAATGGATCATGCCCAGTATTTCCTAGCCGTACCACAGATAACAACAATGATCTAATACATATCGATTTCACAGAAGACAATGTTGAAAAATCACTACGCAATCTAAAACCATCTCTATCTATTGGACCGGATGGAATATGTGCCTACTTCTTAAGAAAGCTATCCACTGCCATAGCCAAACCTCTAAGCATAATCTTTGAAAAATCTTTCAGGACCAGCTCCTTGCCTAACCTATGGTCACAAGCCACAGTCATCCCCATCTTCAAAAAGGGAGACCCAAGCCTAGTTGAAAATTACAGGCCAATCTCCTTATGCTGCGTCACCTGTAAAGTCATGGAATCAATTATTAACCAATCCATCATCCTCCACTTAGAGACAAACAACCTACTCTCCAATAAACAATTTGGTTTCAGAAAAAACTATCCTGTAATCTGCAACTCTTACACTGCAAAAACATATGGACGACACAACTCGACCAGGGCAAAGCAATAGACGCAATCTACATAGACTTCTGTAAAGCCTTTGATTCAGTGGTACACGACAAACTACTCCTAAAAATAAAATCCTATGGTATCTCTGGACAACTGCATAACTGGATAGAAGCATTCCTGTCAAACAGACAACAAATGGTCAAAATCGGGAGCGTCCTATCAAATCCAGTACCTGTCAATAGTGGTGTCCCCCAGGGCAGTGTTCTAGGACCAACTCTCTTCATACTCTACATAAACGACCTCTGTGATCATATTAAGAGCAATTGCGTTCTCTTCGCTGATGATGTAAAGCTGTTCAATACCACAGACAATACTGCTACCATACAAAAAGATCTTGACTATGTATCTGAATGGTCAAACAAATGGCAACTTCAAATCTCAACAAATAAATGCTCTGTCTTACATATTGGCAAAAAAAATCAGAAAATAAAATACAAGCTGAATAGTCAAGATCTTGTTGATGACCCAAGCTCTGTAAAGGACCTTGGAATACTCACCTCTAATGATCTAAGTGCTAGAGCCCACTGCAACTACATAGCCAAAAAGGCACTAAGAGTTGTTAACATAATCCTACGTAGCTTTTTCTCTGGTAATATCACACTACTAACCAGAGCATACAAAATATTTGCTAGACCAATACTCGAATACAGTTCATCAGTCTGGAACCCTCATTACGTATCTGATATTAGCACAATTGAGAAAGTCCAGAAATATTTCACACGAAGAGTTCTCCACTCTTCTACTCGTTGTAGAATACCTTATGCCACCAGACTTGAAATTCTAGAACTAGAAAACCTTGAATTACGCCGTCTTCGGTCTGACTTAAGCATGGTATATAAAATCATACATTGCAATGTCCTACCTGTCAATGAATACTTCAGCTTCAACCATAACAACACAAGAGCACACAATAGATACAAACTCAAAGTAAACCGCACCAAACTTGATTGCAGAAAATACGACTTCAGCAATAGAGTGGTCAACGTCTGGAATACTCTACCCGACTCTGTAGTCTCTTCCCCAAACCCCAAAAACTTTAACCTTAGACTGTCTACTATTGACCTCACCCCTTTCCTAAGAAGTCTGTAGGGGGCGTGCATAAGCGCACCAACGTGCCTACCGTCCCTGTCCTATTATTTCTCTTATTCTTTTATTTTTCTTATATGTACCCATTTCATGTATTCACAACTATGTATACACTTATACTTATTATCTTGTAAACAATTGGCAAATCAAATAAATAAATAAATAAATAAATAAATAAATAAAACCTCCTGCATGAATGGTACCTGATGGCAGAGGAGGCGGAGATAGACATGGCCTGTAACCAGTACCGCAGCGCAGCAGCAGAGTTTGGAGAATATCCCCACCCCAGGGAAAGCAGGAGTTTTTCAAACCCTGAACCACCATGACTCCAAGACCACCTGGCTGTTTTTAAGTGTGGAAAAGAGGGGCACCACACAGCAGAATGCCGTTCAAAAACCCCTGCCAGAAAGCCAGACCAGTGGGAACCCTCCTCCCTTCAGAAGTCCCGCCCTGCACCTCCATCCGATGCTGGGAGGATGAGTGTCCCCAGGACTTTGTAGCCGACTCCATGACTTGTGCAAGGGATGGCTGAGCCCAGGAAAGCACAGCAAAGCCCAGATGCTGGACCTGGTGGTTCTGGAGCAGCTCCTGGCTCTCCTGCCCCCAGAGATGGAGGGTACAGGAGCGTGGAGCAGAGAGCAACTCCCAGGTGGTGGCCCTGGCAGAAGGCTTCCTCCTGAGCCAGGCGGAGGAGCAGAAGGAGCAGCTCCGGTGGCAGGTGGGAAACTTTAGGGAGCTCAGAAGGGAATAAATAGAGTGCTTGAATGCTTCACCCCTCCTTTCCCAAACTTCTCCCTTGTTCACAATATGAGGCAATTCTCCAGTTCTGGAAGGATATTGTTCCATTGTTTTCTCACTCAGCCACACGGATGGATATTGGGGGCTTTGAGGTTGTGTTCCAAATATAAGAATCCACTTTGTGTCGTGTGACGTACATTAATTCTGCTTCTTCCTTCCTTCCTCCTATTGGCAGCGCTGCACTGTGGAGATCAGAGATCCTGAAGGAAAGAAGAACCCGTCAAATCCCCCTCAGGAACTATTTTTCAGGAGGATCCTTTGGGAAGACCAAAGTCAGGACACCTCAGGAGGTAATGGAAGATCCTCCGATTCCCCATCTGTCTTCCCTTCGCTCTCTCTTCTCTTCTATGAAATACCTCCTCCTATTTTGTTAATTATGCATTTGGAAATTATTTATTCCTTACACAGAGAAGCAAGGAATGAATCTTTCTGGTTTTTATGATGGCGATCAAACAGCAGCTGAACCTCCAAATCAAGTAAGAAAAGGAAAAGTTTATTAGATTTGTATTCTCCCTTCAGGAAGTGAAGCAGGTGTGCAGAGTGCTCTCTCCTTCTCCTTCTCTCTCCCTTGTTTGGCCTGGATTATTTTTGTGTTCTTCCACAACATGGAGAGCAGAATAGGAGGTTCAAGTTGCTGTCAGCCAGCATAGCTTCCTCTGGTTATTTCGTTCTGCTAGGTTCTCCTCCTACTTTGAGTTTACAAGAAGCAATTTTTTAAACGTCCTTCAAGAAAGAGGAATAAAGGTATCACAGTGGCAGGAACTGCTAGAGACCCTTTTTTTTTTTTTTTGGTAATTCTTTGACTCAGAGTTATGGAAGGATAATAAATTGCCACATTACCAGTTTTAAAAACCTTCATTTATAACCTGTAGTTGAAAAATAAGCAAATTGTATTAAAAAAATAAATCAGATTATTAAAATCCAAAGGGAGTGGCCGTGTTGAGTATGGAATCACTGTACTTTGGCCTACAAAATTATTTCCAATCCTCTGATTTAGGCATGAATTAGGAGATCAAACATTCCCACTTTGCCAAGGCTGAGAAATGACTTTCCCAGGGAATCAATGATAGACAGAGTGATAGATAGGTTGATCCAGAAGTGGGATTACTTTAGTCCAACCCCCTGCTCATACAGGAAGCCCTATAACATTTCAGATAAATGGCTGTCCAATTTCTTCATAAACACCTCCAGTGTTGGAGCACCCACAATTTCTGGAGAGAAGTCATTCCCCTGGTTAATTGTTCTCTGTCGGGAAATTTCTCTTTACTTGTCAGTTGGTTCTCTCC
The DNA here is from genome assembly GCF_049901735.1 of Notechis scutatus. Classification (NCBI taxonomy): domain Eukaryota; kingdom Metazoa; phylum Chordata; class Lepidosauria; order Squamata; family Elapidae; genus Notechis; species Notechis scutatus. The sequence goes on from NW_028263160.1 coordinate 18,808, forward strand.
TTGAATAGTTTCCATCCGTTGCTTCTTGGAACACTGCTATCATGCCATGCCCTAAACCTTCTTTTCATGAAACTAGACATACCCAATTCCAGCCACCATTCTTTGTATGTTTTAGCCTCCAGTCCACTAATAATTTTTGTTGCTCTTCTCTGCACTCTTTCTAGAGTCTCAAGATCTTTTTTACATCTGGCAACCAAAACTGGATGTAATTTTCCAAGTGTAGTCTTACCAAGGCCTTATGAAGTGGTACTAACACTTCATGTCATCTTGATTCTATCCCTCTTAATGTAGCCTATGATTCTGTTTGGGTTTTTGGGGGGAAACTGTACATAGCGCTGACTCAGGTTTAAGAGGTTGTCCACTAGGACTCCAATATCCCTGTTGCACTCACTACTGTTGAGCCAGGTATCACCTATTTTATGCCAGTGCATTTGGTTTTTCTTTCCTAAATGTAGAACCTTACATTTCTCACTGTTGATTTCATTTTGTTAGATGGGGCCCAATCTGTCGATCCTTCTATACCCCGAGCTTATCTTCTGGAGTGTTGGTATTCCTGTTAATTTGGTCTTGTCTGCAAATTTGATGAGTTCCCTTCTATCCTCTTGTCTAAATCTATGATGTTGATTAACAGATCTTGCGAATCCTCCTGTTCTGTTCTTTTTTCTGTGTTCAGGAGGGTCTTGTGTCCTTCGAGGAGGTGGCTGTGCATTTCTCTGAGGAGGAATGGTCTCAGCTGGATCCTGACCAGAAAGCACTGCATTTGGAAGTCATGCTTGAAAACCATAGGAACGTGGTCTCTCTGGGTAAGAGTTTTCTAGTCCCCAATAAAGAAGAGAGATTATAGTTAGTTTTTTATTTAAAAAAACACTAGTCAGATATTGTCTCCTGGGAGGGAGAAGGAAAAGATCTGGCCTTGTCGTGCTCCAAGGAAGGAAAGAGTCAACGTCTCTTTGCTTAGATGCTTTCTGTGCCATTCTTTCTGTTTTTTTCCATTTCTATTTGAACATCTGTGGAGGCTGAAAAGAATTAAGGTGTGCTTTTATGTGTCCTCTGGAGGTTATGTGAGAGGAGTTTGTTGTCATTTGTCCTCTGGAACCTCCCCAAATTGTATGAGAACAGAACTTTCATGCTCAGTCCGTGAAAGATCACACTCCCAATCCAATTCAAGAACAAAGGCCTCAGGCAGTGTGACTCAGAGCATCCTAGGGTACAGGTAAACTCCGAGTTACAACAGTTCACTTAGCGACCATTCCAAGTTACGACCAGCCCTCCCCCAAGTACTTGAGACCAAGCCCCAAAATTACGAGTATTTGGCCTGCAGAGTGCTTCTGGATGCTGGGGAGGGAAAAAACAGGATGTGCAGAGGTGAAAAATGAGCCCATTTTTGTCCTGCAGAGTGCATCTGGATGCCGGGGAGGGTAAAAATGGGACGCATGGAGACCAAAACTTTTTTTCCTTGTGTTCCTTCTCTAAACCTAGGTGTGTCTTATAGTCTGAAAAATATGGTACATTGCAATTATGTGGTGAGCCATTGGTTCCCTTGCCTGCTACAGTGCATTTGCAGAAAAAAGAGGTCTAAAGTAGTGAGACACGTGAGATCAGCAGTGGGAAATCTAGCACTATTGATCTCATTTGATCTCGCGCTACACTGCTTTAGGCCTCTGTTCTCTGCTAACCAAGGCCTGCACGAGATCCAGGACCATATGCTTTTCAAAGAGAGGGAAGGCACCTTCATTTTCAAAGACTTTTGCCCTGGATCTCATGCAGTCCTCAGTTCTTAAAAGAACACAGGCCTAAAGTACTGCAGTGCGAGATCACGCGCGATTAGTAGCCTGAGATCTTGCACTACTGGTCTCGTGTGATCTCGCAATAAAGTACTTTAGGCTTCAGTTCTCTGTGAACCGACACCTGTACCAGATCTGGACAAAGATCCTTTGCAAGCCGATGGGACTTTGGAGCAGTGAAATAGCCATTCTTGAGGCATCCCAACCTTTCCAGTCTCAGCGCAAAGAGCGTTTACAAGCCAATGGGAGGCTTTAAGCAAGGGATTTATCTCCAAAATCTCATCGCTGGGATCGAGGAAGAGGCCGAGTGGGAGTCCCGCCCACCAGACAGACACCGTGGAGCAGCTGCTCCAAGGTACACCAGGGAAGGAGCTTGTTTCAAAATTGTTTCATTTCTCACAGGTCTCTGCGGAAATGAAGCCACCTCAATAAATCTTAAGTTTTCTCCTAATTCCTCCTTGGATGTTTCCCTTGATTATTCCTTAACTCAAAACTGACTCGGAGTGAGATTTGCATATATAGAGATAATTGTAAAGAAAGAGATGTATTCTAGATATTTGCAAAGCTTTCATGACTCATGAATATAGAAATCATGTCTATATCACACCACTGCAGTAGGCATGCAAACAAATAACCTAAATTTTCAGAGAAATTCAGAAGGAAACCCAATGGACTTTCTAACATTGATCTTTTTCTCTAACCTTGTTATCATTTTCTTTTTTTTTTAATTGAAGTTTTTTATTTTTATTTAAAAAAACCAAATCCATCTTTCAGTTATAAAGTGTGTCGACTGGGTACATATATCTTGTGCACATATTAATATTTTGTATACATTTCTTACTAAGTTTACATTCATATTACAACCTATTTAACATTATATATCATAACGATATCATTTAATTTCTTACTTTATATTCCAACCATTTATAAAATAAATCCCATATCATATAGTATTCCATTTCTTCTTGTTCTGTAATTGCCAATGTTAATCTACTCATTTCTGCACATTCCAATATTTTCTTAATCCCCTCCTCCTCCTCCATTGGAACCTTTTCATTTTCCCAATTTTGAACAATTTTGCATGGAATGTGGAAAGAGTTTTGCTCAGAATGGTCATCTTCTCATAAAAGGATCCACGCTGGGCACAAACTGTATTGCAATAGCAATTCCACTTAGACTTATATACCACTCCACAATGGTTTACCACTCTCTCTGAGCAGTTTACAAAGTCAGCATATGGTCCCTAGCAATCTGAAAAAAGTAAATAGCTTCTTAGACGGCTTGAGATGGTGGCCAGATAGCAGATTAACAGAGTTGGGAGGGATCCTGGAGGTCGTCTAGTCCAACCCGTCGGAGTTCTCAGACGAAAGGAGCGGGAAGCGGAAGAGAAACGGGATCTCCGTTCGGGGCTGCCTTGCGAGGGAAAGGGAGTCCTCCTGGCCCCCAGAAGAAAGGGGGGGGTTGTAGGGGGGGGAGACCAGAAGGAGCCGCTTCGTCCAGAGGTTCGGAGCAAGGGAGACGCGGGTTTCAAGGAGGGGAATCGCCTCTCCCTGGTTTACTTCAGGGTTTTCCGGGGCTTCCCTCCCATTTGGGGATGTCTGTTTTTGACTTCTGCTTTCCTTCAACATGGCCTCTTGTCTCCAGAGATTGCTGGGGAAGTTCACTCAGAGTTATGGAGTGACTTATGGAGTGTTTGGTGACACTTCTAAGTTAATACCATTTAACTGTAGTGTTGCCTGTCTTCTAATGACAATCGGCACCCTTGATCTCTGCCCAACGTTAAGAGTAGACCCTGTTTGGAATTCTGTTTTATGTCATAATGCCATATATTGATCTTAATTTCAGCCAGTTTTAAAATTGCTTGTGCCTGAAGTGAAATTTCATTTCTCATCTTTTCCAGCAATATTAATTTTGAGATAAAAGCTCATTAAGAAGCAGGAAAGTGACAACTTGTGGACTAGATCATTGGGTAAATAGGGAGAAAATTATAGAATGGATTGAATTTTTTATTTTTATTTTCTTGTCATTCGATTTAATTTTGAGTGCTTATGCAGATGCTAGCTTTGCATCAGAAAGAGACACTAGAAAGTCAACTTCAGGAACAGTCATAATGCTGGGTAAGACATTAATAGGCTGGAAGTCAATAAGACAACAGCATATAAGTTTGTCTACTATGGAGGCAGAATTCTCCTGTTTATCATTGTTATGTACAGAATTAATAATGTATAAACAAATGTTAATTGATATAGGTATAACTGTAGATTATCCTATAATTATACATGAAGATAATCAGGCAGCAATTCAAATGGCCACAAATATTGGAGTAAAAACAAGGAGCAAGCATACAGATCTAAGATACCTAAATGTGAGACAATCTGTAAGAAGTAAGATGATTCAGCTAGAGTACTGTATGTCGGAGGACAATTTAGCTGATAATTTTACTAAAGCCCAAGGTGCCAGTAAGCACCAGGAGAGTTGTGAAAAATATGGGATAAGATTGTAAAGATATTATATATTTATTTCACCCAAAAGGGGAGTATGTTAGGTATAACATTGATACCAAATATGGTTTGGGTGAATAAATATATAAAACTTAGATATCATGGTTTAAGTGCTTATCACTTTAAGCACAATGCAGCAGGCAATTAGCCGATTAAGGGTGCGGTTAGAAGTTACAATATAAGGAAGCATTAGAAGCTGGAAAGCTTACTGTGAGTTTACTGTCTACTGACTGTTACTGTGTGCTGCTGCGACTAACTGTGATGACTGACTGTGAGTGCTGTGACTAACTGTTATTGTTTGCTACTGTTTGCTGAATTACTGCGTAATTCTACTGAATATCCAGCGTTTGTTTCTCTGGAGAGTGAAACCGGAGGAGGAGAAGATATCTTTATCGGCTGATAAAGATATTGCAAGGACTCTTAACTTGGACTATACTAGTGAGTCTTACTGGATGGAAATACTGTGAATGACTTAATGGACTGAATGACAATGCTTAAACTCTAACTGGATTAAAAACTATTTAAACTACAAACAGTGTTTGTGTTCAGTGTGTGTATACTCTGGGGCCCTTCCGCTCTCCTTTGGTTGCCTGGCTTGACTACTGCTGCAATACTCTGCTAGGGGTTAATCCCCAAACCTAACACAAGCTCAAATTCAAATCCCAACAGAGGGCATAAAACAATTGCACTCTCAGCATCTCAGCCCTTCTTTCCTCAACCAAGGCATGTGCTCCTGTCCACCATTAAACCATCTTCCAAGCAGTCACCATGTTTCCAGCGTCTTTCTTCCCCACTTGGAACTGAACCCAGAAGGAGATTTCTTCCAACAGAGGCTAGACAGAAACTTCAGATCTGCTCCCTGTTATTCGGAGCGTCAGACAGGAGCAATTAGATGGTGCAAATCTCTTGACCTTTTGCAGCACAAGAAGGTTGAGATGTTCCCCTCCTTCTCCTTTGGGTTCCTTCTCCAAAGGATCTCAGATTAATGGATCCCTATAGGGACCCCCCATACCTGCCATGGCTGCAGCCTCGGAGCCCCCAACCTCTTTTCTCCCTCCTTCCTTCCCCTCCTCGATCTGGAGGAATAAGCGGCATTCATGGCCTGGGCCAGAGTCTGAATGATACTGTAGCGATCAGGGTCATTTATGATCCGTTTCCTGTTCCTTTTCTCCTGGGTCTCCAGTGGGCTTTCTGGGTGCATCTTCTGCGGCCTTTGACAGAAAAGACGTGCTTGGAAAGGGAACAGCGGAAATAATGATCTTGAAACGGATCTTTCACAAAGAAATGGGGTTCAAAGGCAGCATCTGTTGGCCTTTTTTTTGACAGATAACCAAAATTTGAAATACTATGGATGTATTTGAGAGGTATGTGCTTCTTTATTGTATACGCTACAAAATTTGTGAGGATCCAGACTTTCCCTTCAATGGCTCCTGGCAAATGCATAAGTGCTTCATGGAAAGGAAAAATTCTGTTCCAGATGGAATCATATTCTATGAAGTGGACAAAGACGTTGATTTGTCTCCACTTAGAGAGGGCCTCCCTGAGGGGTGCTGTTTGTCCAGTTGTTGTGAATCGTTGTGATACAACCACACAAATTCCACTCCTGACAAGCATCGGAGGGAAAGTCCTCATGAAATTATCTCCCTTTTCTGTGTCTGAAGCAAAGAGACCAATCAGGGTCCATCTGAAATGGAGGAGCAGCTGGACAATTGCGGGATATTGGAATCCTTCTTTGAGGAGCATCTGGTGGAAAAAGGGGAATCTCCTTTTATCACTCAGAGCCTCTGAAGGAATTCCAGCAGTGATCTGAAAAAGTAATGAAGAATGCTGTGTTATAATGTGGTCCAGATCAACTCCAAAATATTATTTATTGACAAACCCAATTTTGTTTTGATGAATATATAAGAATAGTTTGTTCCTTAGTCACGGTTTAAAATATTTAAGACAGAATATTAACAAGATTGTATATAAAAATGGAATGCAAGATCATATTAAACAAACAAAAAACAAAAAAAAATGCAATGTAAATTTCTGTGTCACCCATACAATTCCAACAATTAGATTCAAAATAGCAGATGTTGGATAAAATGTCTGGATCTAAGATATAGGGCTGTATTATATGCTATTTTTGAGTACTAAAACCTCTTTCTCAGCTTCTACTTCCCAAATTCTTTGTGAAGCAATTTTTCATCTTCTTCTCTAGATGTACAAGAGCACAACTGCTAACAGAATAGTTATGAGTACATGAAATGGATACATATAAGAAAAATAAAAAGAAATAGTAGGACAGTGATGGCAGGCACATTGGTGCGCTTATGCACGCCCCTACAGACCTCTTAGGAAAGGGGTGAGGTCAATCGTAGACAGTTGTACAATCCAATAAGTCTTTAATTGAAATTTTGTCTGTTTTGGGACTATATGTCTGTTTCATCACTTTAATTTTAACCCAATAATTATATACCCTGAATTTATACAAAGCAGAAATTGTGTAAATTAACAATTATCTATGAAGGCAGGAGCTGAACTCCTTTTATCCATCCCAAAGTTACTCTTCTTGGTCTGAATATTTTTTATACATAGACAGGACTATTGCCAACTTGATTCCAATTGGATAAGGCAGATATTATTGATATGTGAAAATGAACATGCTAATGGAGGACCTCAAAACCTGGATAGTTTTTCAATAGTAGAATATTCAGTAGAATATCCTCTAGGGACCTTATGGCTCTTCAGGCCTTTAATGGTCAATTTGAAGATGAACATAATAGACTAAAACATCGTTGATATGTTCCCTAATATTCTGAAAAGCTGCTCTTGAATTCTATGAAGATATTGGATCTGTTGTTCATCCCCACCACCCCACTCACCCTACCAGATAGAGAAAAACACACAAACCTGTGGGACTTTGTAGGTGCCTACAAACATTGACATCTGGATGGAGATGTCGCTTCCTGCTGCATCAATCAGAGCCAGGATGTTGTCCTTCCTCCCACAGCCGTAGTTGGGGACATTGGATTCTCCAGTGGAGAGCATGTCCAGCAAGACATCTGAAGTGCGGAAGGTGCTTCCATAGTTGTCATGGATGTTGTAACCAAGTGTGAGATTGTGCAGGAGCTGGGAATTCTTGCTGACCATTTGAATAGCAAAAATTGATTTTAGGATATTTGTTAGAGCAGAACTCTTCCTATTGAAAAGCAATATTCATGTTATTATATTCAATAGCAACAACAAATGTTTTTAAAATATATAATCCTTCACAAACCTACTAAGCCTTAGGCCAACATTGATCCAAATCGAATGATCAATTATGCAAATGAGAGAGGCAACTACAATTGTTTCAGTCACTACTTAAACAAAGGTCATTATTCAAGTGATGAACCCAGGAATGAACTGAGAAAGGAAAATCATCTAGATTTCATTCAGGTTTTTTAAAAACTCCATCTTTGGATTTTACTGTCTTCCACAAAGTAAGGCAAAAAAGGGAAGCCATGGAAATCAAAATCATTCAGGAAATTAGACAGGTCCTGAGGTACAAAAATAAGTGAAATATGAAGAAAAGGAGAGTGTTAGAATTGCACATGGAGGGAGTGCAACTCCATCACCCTGCATGACTTACGAAGGAGAAGGTATAGGAGGGCTGTTGAAAGGCCACATTATAGGCGACACATATATTTCAGTTATGACCACACCAATGAGATGGTCTCCAGGCCTGTAAAAGCTCCATGGATTGTACCCATCCTGGTGCTCCAAACTCAATGGGCATTTCCTTCTCAGCTTCCCACAGACTGATGGGGACACCAGCAGCAGCAGAAGCAGAAGCAGGAGGTCCATCATTCATGGCATTAATCAATCCACTTCCTGTTTCTAACACAAATAACAGGAACAGTTGGAAAAATTCAAAGACTCTGAGAAGTGCCAGTGGCTTTCCTGATCTAAACAGAGAATCACTCAGTTTCATCTGCAAAGGAGAGAAAGGTGCAATCAAGAGCAGAGCCTCTACCTGTCCCAAAACTTGGTCCCAGAGAGCTTCACCCAAGGAATTTATCCTTTTCTGATAGAAGATCCTTTTCATGTGGCTTCAATCTGATGTCTACATTGAAGTCTAAAACTGGAGGTATAGCATCACAGGTCTCAAAGGCCCAGATGGTCATAATTACAGTGAGAAGCAACTTTCTCCTCTTGGGATCCTGAACTTTTTCTGGGCTCCATCTGCAGAGGAGAGGCTGGAATAAACCATGTTAATAAAAATTACAGATATACCCCTGGGGTCACTGTTTTGTTGTGGTTGTGGTCCTTCCTCCCAGTCAGGGCAAGTCCAGAAAGTGATGCTGGGGAAGAGAATTCAGCACCCAGGGAATTTACTTCTGCTGTCCTTCAACATGGCCTCTTGTCTCCAGAGATTGCTGGGGAAGGTCACCCAGAGCTATGGAGTTTGGTGCCGCTTCTAAGTTAATGCCATTTAACTGTAGTGTTGCCTGTCTTCTAATGACAATCGGCACCCTTGAACTCTGCCCAAGGTTAAAAATAGACCCTGTTTGGAATTCTGTTTTATGTCATAATCCCATATATTGATCTTAATTGCAGCCGGTTTTAAAATTGCTTGTACCTGAAATGAAATTTCATTTTCCATCTTTTCTAGCAATATTAATTTTGAGATTAAAGCTCATTAAGATGCAGGAAAGTGACATCTTGTGGACTAGATCGTTGGGTAAATAGGGTTTGTCGGCCGCGAGCGGTAGGGATTCGCGAAGCTGCGCGATCCCTGCCGCGCTAGTTTTGGGGCTCCGACCGGACGGGTGCGGAGCAAGGCTGCCCTGCAGGGGTAGCTGAAGGTAAGGGGGATCCGGAGGAAGGGTCTGGGGTGTTGCAGACCCTCCCTGGCCGGCACAACCCCTTTTACCAGGACGGTGCAGCGGCGAATCATAATGGCCGCCACAAAGAAGTGGCAGCCGGGCAAGTATGCGCAGGAGGAAGAGGAGAAAGTTATTAAAAGTGAAAGTTTTCTTGGTCGTCCCAGGGCTTTGAGATTCATCTAATTTAATTTCTGGAAAAGATGGTTTTTTGATGATTCTTTCCGTAAGAGGAAAAAAGCGGCAATTTTTGAGGTGCCGAAGGAAAGTTTACTCTCCTCCCGACGGAATTAAGCCGGAAGGGAGAGGACAAAGAAAATATATATATTTGGACCTTGTTGGAGGAGATGCCTTAAAGATTTGAGGACAGAAATTTAATTTTAATAAGGCTTTAAAATATAGATCTGGACTCTCTTTTTTTTTTGTTTGATACTACCCTGGAAGAGGAAGGGGGAATTTTGGCTTGCTTGGATTTATTGAGGATTGTGGATTTTGGGATTGTTTTACCTTTCTCTCGGAATATTTGGTTGGAGTAAGAAGAAAGAGGAATAAAGAAAAGAAAAGATTTATAATGGCTTTTCCTTTTGAGGAACTGAGGGATGAATATGAGCAAACAAAAGCAGCCTGCAAAGATGGTATGGAAAAAGCTTTTCTATTTCTAGAAATGGCGCTGGTTAATTATCAACAGACAATGAAACAGATGGACATAGAAGAACAACAACAAGAAAAAGACGAAGATGCCATCTTTATTGAATCCCAAAACTTATCTAAGAAGGAAGGAAGGAAGAGAGCAAGGAAAATGAAGGACTTAAGATCTAAAAAAACATTTGAGAAAGAGAAAAATATGATGCAAAGTAAATATAATGATAGCATACAAGAGAAAAAGGAACACAACAGAGAAGGGATCCCAGCAAGGCAGAGGCTAGAAGAAGAAGGGGGTAGGAAGGTTTGGTGGGGGAAGAAAGAAAGGGGAAAGGCAGAGAAAAGCCACAAAGTTTTAAAATTGGATGGGAGAAGAGGAATTTTTTTAGGGACAAAGGATGAAATATAAACTTCTGTAAGAAAGATTCTGCTAGGTACAGAAGATGGTATTGTAACATTTATATTTGAAATAGTAATTTAGAATGGTTTAAGATTTAATAAGAAATTAAAATGTTGAAGTCTTTAATAATGATTGATTTTTAAAATGTAATAAAATATTGAAGGAAAGGAGGATACAATGTATTTAAACATTTTTGGTGGATAGAATGTACCAAGCAGAACCGAATTGGGTATTTGTTATGTTGAATGTTAATTTTATTAACTTAGGGGGAGGATAGAAAGGCATCATACTCTGATTAGTGATTTCAGGAGAAATTCTTTTTATTATAAGAAGAGATAGAGGGATAATGAATGGCCAAAAGATATAAATATAATGATTTAATTAAGATGGATTATATAAGATAGAATTGTGAAGAGTGAAATGCGTAACTGCCCATACAAAGAGAGGTAACTGGGGCCAAGGTACTTTACTAAAAGATCTTTTTATATGTTTGTTTGTGTTTGTTTGTGTTTTATGATAATATTGGTGAAATCTCTGTAGAAATACAGGAAAAGATTTGAATATGTAATGATTTGTTTGTTTTTGAAATTAATAAAACTTGTTTTAAAAATAAAAAAAAGAAGCTGGAAAGTGACAACTTGTGGACTAGATCATTGGGTAAATAGGGAGAAAATTATAGAATGGATGGAATTTTTTATTTTTATTTTCTTGTCATTCCTGTGTTATCTTACCATGTTCCTATAATACACCAAGATTCTTTATATTTTGATTTTTCTTACTTTTTAAAATAAAGAATGGACTGTAAGTTCTGCAGGTGGTATCTAACCATCCCTATCTTTCTATCTTACTATCTATCATATCTATCTATCATATCTATCTATCTATCATCTATCTATCTATCTATCTATCTATCTATCTATCTATCTATCTATCTATCTATCTATCGCTATCTATCTATCTATCTATCTATCTATCTATCTATCTAGCTATCTATCTAGCTATCGAGCTATCTCTAT
>NW_028263160.1:35000-52500 GCF_049901735.1 Notechis scutatus
TATTGCCAACATTGCAGTTCTCTTCCATCAACCTGAGTTAAGGGCGTTGTGTGGACTCACCTAGTGGGAGGGTCAACTCAGCCTGTCTGCACACAGGATGGGGAGCTTTTCCTAGGATCCGTTTCTGTCTCCTTGGGGGTTTTCAGCAGCTGCAACACTTGGAGTAAACTACGGCTGAGCGAACGGGGGTTGGCGGAAAGTGTGAACTGCATCAGAGTTTGGCATTCAGGGAAAAAAGTTGGGACAATGGGAATGGGACAGAGAGGCAGCTTTAGGGGTGGAGGGGGGGTCAGTGATCCCCCCCAATGTCTGGACAAACCTGGATAGAGATTTGGGTGTTCAGAGGATCAACTGGTGACTTTGATGCTCTTTCTCCTGCCTGGAGCCACAGACATGGTTCTGGATGCTGGTTTCCAGTATTCCCAGTGAGGCCAGGCCTGAAGATACTGTGGCTGCTGCTCCCCAGGGCAGAAAGGCTGGGGGTGAATCCCAAGACTGAGAAAAAAGGGAGAACATGGCTGTGACCCTCTCTGGGTTGGCTTCCTCTCTCTCTCTCTCTCCCCCTCCTGCCAGGCGTTGAGAGGAAGGAAGGCGGGAGGGGTTGCTTCCCAGGGGTTTTTTCCAGGTCCTCCGGGTGGATCTCTGTCCTGCCCGTATCAAGTGGGTTCCCATGCGGGCCTCCCAAGGGCCTGGACTCCAGCCCCCATCGTCCTCAGCCCCAGCCGTGCCCTTAGCAGAGGCCCCAAAGGGAGGCCCAGCGGAGGCTCCTCATACACACACCCTTACCACAAATTGAGCAGTCCAACTTTAATGCTAACCAACCTAGCTGGGCTGCCCAGTGGCCTCCCTCTTCTGCCTCTGCAGGGACCCCAAAGGTGGTTTGCCCAGCCATCGCCCCAATGGGAAGAGGGGGAAAGGAGTTGCCCAACCACAGCCAGGACCCCCAACCCTCCTGGGCATAAAGAGGGACCTTATGGGGGGAGGAGAAACTTTCAGCCATTGAATTGTAAGGATGCAGAGATGGAGAAGGGGCTTCTTGGGGGCTCCATTTGCCCTTCTTTTCCCCAGGGGAGCAAACTTTGCTGGGAAGGGATCCAGGCAGCCCTGATCTTTAAGGAGGAGAGAAGTTCAAAGTTCTCAAATTGTTCAGTGAAACTTTTTGCCTGAAGCCAAGTTCTCTAGCAGGGAAAGTTTCCATCCGGTGTCAGGGGGAGAAGAGAGAAGCTGCCACAGACTCCCTGTCTCTGCCCAGAGTCTCCCGGGAGGATTCGGCCACAGAGCAGAGCCGAAACTTTGATCATAATTCTCCCTCTCAGGAGGGATCCCTGGATAAGTCAGCTGGTTCTTGCACTCAGAGTTTGTTGGGCCTTTCTCTGCAGGGAAATGAAAGGGAAATAATCCCTATGTGGTTCATAATGACAGGGACAGAGATTGAATTAAATCCGTCATCTGGAATGGAGAGGTTTGGGAGCTTCATTCTTGAAATTGGCCCCAGAGGGAATACACGGCACCTGTGGATGAAGACAAAAAGAAGTGTGACATTTGTTGGCATCGTGTTTAAGGAGACAATCCCGGGAGACAGTTAATGTCTGAGCATGTCACAGGTGTGAAATGGAAGCAACATTTTCTTTATTTTGAAAACAGATGCTCAGTGACACCTTCACAAAGGGGTTGATGTAATAGTGTGGCCAGATTCCAAGAATAAAATGAACTTTAATGAAAAACTAGTTATCAGAACTTTGCATAGTTGAAAGAAATCACACCCAAAAACAAACACATGCACAGAGAGGGAGAAGTCAGAGACAACCAAGTGAAAAGAGATGGAGAAATCAAGGCAGCCTCTCACCCCATGTGGGGAAGGGAGGGAAGGAAGGGGAGCTCAGGAGCTTCGTGTTGCAGATGGAAAACAGACATGCAAAATCCTCTTTCAACCTCCTTCTTTGAGACCTGGGGATGCAGAAACCCATATCCCATGTTCCCCTGCCTCCCTTTCTTTTGTTTTAATATTTTTTTTATTTTTATATTTAAAAAAAAACATCTCTTTTGGGGAACAGCGTGGTTCCAGGTTTTTACATTTCAATACAAAATGACCATAGTTACATATTCATCTTTTGTGTTCAATTTCATATCGTATTATTACTTATTCCATTTTCCTTTAAATATTCTCAAATATTCTTATATTCATTACACTTATTTTATCCAATTCCAATTCATATCATAACATTTCATTTTTCTTTAAATATTCTCATATCTTGTTTTACAGTATTATCTAAGGTAGAATATAGAAATGAAATTTCTATATTCAGTACATATATTTACTTTTATCTGTCACATTTGGAATTTCATCACATGCTATTATTCCATTCATTGTTCAATAGGTTCCATCCTAATTCTAATAATCCAGATGTCCCCTTTAATTGTCAATTCGAGCTTGCCACCCCTTTGCCTTATACACTCCCCCAATTTATTCCCTTTAAATCATTATAAAGTTTTACCATAGTATAGTCATTTTTTAATTATCACATTTTACATTAATAACAGTCTAACTACTATATATCACATGTATGTATGTATATATATATATATATATATATATATATATATATATATATATATATATATATATATATATATATATATATATATATATATATATATATATATGTTATGTCCCACCTTCTAAAATAAACAGTTAAGGCTGAAAGCAGCAGTCCTTGTAAAGAAAGGCAGCAAACAAGAAAATGTTATGTCCCACCTTTTAAAGTAAACAGATAAGGCTGAAAGCAACAGTCCTTGTAAAGAAAGGCAGCAAACAGGAATTTTCACAGATAGCTCCAATAAGTAAAAGTTCCAACGAACTAAATCCAAGACTCAACAAGATTCTTCAGATCAAAATCCTTCACAAAATAATTCCAATAAGTAGAAGTTCCAACGAATTAAATCCAAATCCCAACAAGATATTTCAGATCAAAATCCTCCAAACTGTGCTCTTCAGTTCTCTCTTGCAAATAGACACTTTGTTCCGGACAAAGTGCAAAGTCATATCTCTCCCTTTATAGAGTAACTAATTAGTCTAATTGCTGGTCTGCTCTCCTACTGTATCCTCGTTGGTTCCTCCTTGTCAGGAGACGTCTTGTCCTGACATCTACCCAGCAATCATCCAAATTATCATCTTCTTCACCTGAAGATAACATTTGTTCCTCATTATCACCCGCTCCCGGCTGACCACCTAATTGAAGGGTGGAGGAGTTTGAAGGTTCAAGCCGATCTTGCAAATCAAATGCATTCATCTCCTCCTCATCGTTAGAACTTGCTGATTCATATAAGTCCTCCTCGCTGGAGCTGTCATTCAAAAACCTGTAGCAGATGCCGGAATCACAACACTATCCTCACCGCAGGGCCCTTCCCCCGGGTCTGGCGATCCGGATGCGGTTTCAAGGGAAGCGTGCATGAAAGTCTCAAGCAGATCCGAAGCATGAAGTGTAGACGCATCCGTCCAGGAACAAACCTCCGAGTCATCTACCCTCCTCCTGACCAAATACTGGAAGCGACCTTGAGCCAACGGGAATCAAGGACGCCGACCACCGTATCGCCAACAGCAGGCTCCTCAGAAGGCAATGATAACGGACCCGGTTCAGCAGAATCACGTAATCGACAAACAGAAGAATCAGGAATCAAAAGAGATCGATGAAAGACGGGTGAATACGCATGGATCGTGGCAAAGTGAGGCGGTATGCCACGGGATTAATAACTGCCTCAATCGGGAACGGACCAATAAACCGATGATCAAGTTTTCTAATAGGGCGATCGACCTTCAGATGTTTTGTAGATAGCCACACTTTATCACCCACAACTAACGGAGGTGTATCTCGACGGGACCGATCTGCAAACCGCTTATAATCTTCTTTTGCCTTGTTCAATTGTTGTATCAGTAGACGGCGAACTGCGTGTAGTTCTTCCAAAAACTCTCGGTCTCAGGAACCGGGAATCCATCATAGTTAATGGGAAGAAACGCGGATGATAACCCATATTTGCAAAAAATGGCGTGACACGGGTGGAGGTATGCTGCGAGTTGTTAAACGCGAATTCTGCTAACGGGAGGTATTTCACCCAATCGTTTTGTCGCAAATTAACAAAACATCTCAAATATTGAGTAAGAATCCCAATCACCTTCTCCGTCCCGCCATCAGTTTCCGGATGGTGCGCTGACGCTAAACATACTTTCACTTGCAAAGCCGCCATTAACTGTTTCCAAAATTCTGCCGTAAACTGGACCCCACGATCAGAAACCACTCTATCAGGCAGTCCATGTAGACGGAAGATATGTTGCAAAAATAACTGAGCCAGAAAAGGGACGATGGTAATTTCCGACAGGGAATGAAATGGGCCATTTTAGTCAACATATCCACTACCACAAGCACTGTTGTGAACCCCGATGAAGACGGTAAATGTGTCAGAAAGTCCATAGAGATCGCCCCCATGGTCTACTTGGAGTCGGCAAGGGTTGCAAAAGTCCAGGAGGTGCACCGGATGCTGCTTTCGCTTGCCTACATTGAACGCAAGAAGCGACGTAAGAAGACACATCATGACGAACTCGAGGCCACCAAAAAGTCCGAGTGACCAAATGCAAGGTCTTGTGTAATCCAAAATGACCAGCGGCTGGGTTATCATGACATTGTGTCATGATGAGAGCCCTCAACGGTCTGGTAGGCACATATAATAAACCCCGATATCGAAGCAGATCTCTTCAAAAGACCATGGAGAAGTTGGGCCAATGTCCTCCCGTCTCTGCTGCGCCCACACATCCAAACGTTGCGCCTCTCGTAGTTGGGCCCGTAAATCTACCGGTTCCTGCAGTACGGCTAGAGATTCCGGTGGTAACACTGTCCGTAAAGGAAGAGGATCTTCGGCATAAGTATACTCCGGTTTCCGAGATAATGCATCCGCCTCCGGTTCTGACCACTTGGAACGTAAGTAACCGAGAAATTAAATCTGGCAAAAATAACGACCAACGAATCTGCCTTTGATTCAATTTCCTAGCCGTGGTCAAATGTTCCAGGTTCCTATGATCTGTCCGAACCTCCACCTTGTGTCGAGCTCCCTCCAAATGATGTCTCCAAGTCTCAAAAGCAACCTTAATAGCTAACAACTCTTTTTCCCAAATGGTATAGTTGCGCTCCAAGCTGTAAGCTTCCTAGAATAATAAGCGCAAGGAAACAAAAGAGCGCCATCCTCCGAAGCTTGTAACAGCACTGCTCGATAGCGACATTAGAAGCATCTGTCTCGACCACAAATGGGCGATCCGGATCAGGATGCTTCAATATGGGTTCAGTTATAAATGCTTTTTCAAAGTGTCAAAAGCCTGTTGTTGTGGAGGCCCCCACACAAATGGAACCTTCTTACAAAGAAGCTGGGTTATGGGATCCATTATCTTCGCAAAACCTGGAATGAAAGTCCGATAATAGTTGGCAAATCCTAAAAGTCGTTGCACATCTTTAACCCGACGAGGAGCTTCCCAACTACACAACGCCTCAACCTTTTTGGGGTCCATAGCAATGCCCACAGGAGAAATAATGTGTCCCAAGAATTCGATAGACGACTGAAAAAAAGAAACATTTTTCTAATTTAGCATAAAGTTTATGTTCCCGAAGACGCTGAAGCACTTGACGCACCTGCTGAAGATGTTGCTCTTTAGATTTTGAATAAATCAAAATGTCGTCCAAATATATGACAACAAACTTATCCAACATGTCTCGAAAGATATCGTTCATTAAATGTTGAAATACAGCAGGAGCGTTGGTCAAACCAAATGGCATAACGGTGTACTCGAAATGACCATAACGAGTGCCAAAAGCCGTCTTCCACTCGTCTCCCTTACGCATCCGAACCAAATTGTAAGCTCCACGTAAGTCAAGTTTCGTGAAAATTGTAGCTTCCCGTAACCGCTCCAACAATTCGGAGATGAGCGGTAAAGGATAGCTATTTCTCACAGTGATAGCATTTAAGCGTCTATAGTCACAACAAAGACGAAGTTCTCCCGACTTCTTCTTGACAAAGAGAACGGGTGCTGAAAGAGGGGATGACGAAGGTCGAATAAATCCCGAGCTAGATTTTTATTCAAAAATTCTCGAAGTGCAACTAGTTCAGGCTCAGACAAAGAATACAACCTCCCTTTGGTAATGGAGCGTCCGGTATCAAATCCACGGGACAGTCATAAACACGATGTGGTGGTAATTGATCTGCCTCCTGTTCACTGAAAACATCGGGGAAATCCGACAGCTCAGAAGGAATTGAGGCAGCAGAAGCGACAATATGTTGGCCTGCACAGACATGTCTCAGGTGGTCCACACATTGCAAGCTTGGAAAAGAAACAGCGTTCTGCGCCCAAGCCACCAACGGATCGTGTAGACGCAGCCAGGATACTCCGAGCACCAAAGGAAGATGGAGGTTCAAGTGATATAAAAACTTATCGCTCCTCGTGATCCCCAATACGCATACGCAGTGGTTGGGTGGCAAAGCGAATAGGTCCCGACTTGAGTTCGCGCCATCTACGGTTTCCACCTGCATGGGGGATTCACAGGCACTAAAGGAACTTTGAAATGTTTTACGAAATCATAATCCATAAAGCTAGTCGTAGCCCCTGAATCCACCAGTGCCACGGCAGGGATTCCCTCCTTCCGAGATTGCAAGAATATGCGAGTGTCCAAAAGTAAATGTCGAGGAGGGCCAGAATTAACTTCAGCAATTTGAGATGAAAGTGAATACTGTGCCCGACCTAGGGTTTCCCTGAGGTCGGGCCTCACCCTGCTTTCCCGACGGACCAGCAATGGGTTTTGATACAGGTCCACGAGTCCCCTTCCGAGTGCAGGAATTTGCAAAATGTCCCGAACCCCCGCAATAAAGGCACAAACCTTCCTGAAATCTTCTCGATCGCTCCTGAACTGTTAAACGAGGGCGGAGTGCGCCTATCTCCATCGGCTCCTCTGCTGGAATTCTGGATTGGAAAACCTCATAGACGGGTGCGTGAACGAGGAAACACAGGTGGCTCTGCAACGGTCCGTTTACACCCACGATGTTGTAGGCGAGCTTCAATACGTAAGCATTGAGTAATCAATGTGTCCAAAGTTGAAGCACGCTCTGCATGAATTAGTTCATCCTTGATAATGTCGGACAAACCCTCTTGGAATGCTGCCATGTGAGCTGGTTCATTCCAGGTGGAGTCCATACACAACAAGCGAAATTCTGCAACGTATTCTTGCAATGAGTGTTTACCTTGAATAATATCCTCAATTTTCTGTCCACAGTTTGAGATTTAATTGGATTCTCAAACATAACGCTCATCTGTTGAATAAACCCTGGAAATCGTCCAGTAATGGACTATCTTGTACTAATAAGGGAGTAGCCCATTTGGCAGCCTGCCTGGTTGACAAACTAATAATAAAGCCAATTTTAACTCGATCGGTTGGAAAATCCTCCGCCTCACAGAAAATACAATTGGCACTGACCCAAAAATGTTGAAAACATGTCCGTTTGCCCAGAAAATTTATCTGGCATAGCTATCGGAATTTTTCTCACAGGGGGTGCAGGGGGAACTCCAGCTGCAGCTGAAACAGTTTGAGAATTGGCAACGAACGATAATAATTGTGTTACCTGATTTTGAAGGGACACGTTGCTCTGGAGTAATTGATTTATTTGCATCTGTTGCTGCTCCACCAATTGTTGCATTTGAGTTGAATCCATCGTTGCAAAGATGGTCTGTTAGGTCCGGAACAAAAATGTTATGTCCCACCTTCTAAAATAAACAGTTAAGGCTGAAAGCAGCAGTCCTTGTAAAGAAAGGCAGCAAACAGGAAAATGTTATGTCCCACCTTTTAAAGTAAACAGATAAGGCTGAAAGCAACAGTCCTTGTAAAGAAAGGCAGCAAACAGGAATTTTCACAGATAGCTCCAATAAGTAAAAGTTCCAACGAACTAAATCCAAGACTCAACAAGATTCTTCAGATCAAAGTCCTTCACAAAATAATTCCAATAAGTAGAAGTTCCAACGAATTAAATCCAAATCCCAACAAGATATTTCAGATCAAAATCCTCCAAACTGTGCTCTTCAGTTCTCTCTTGTAAATAGACACTTTGTTCCGGACAAAGTGCAAAGTCATATCTCTCCCTTTATAGAGTAACTAATTAGTCTAATTGCTGGTCTGCTCTCCTACTGTAACCTCGTTGGTTCCTCCTTGTCAGGAGACGCCTTGTCCTGACATCTACCCAGCAATCATCCAAATTATCATCTTCTTCACCTGAAGATAACATTTGTTCCTCATTATCACCCGCTCCCGGCTGACCACCTAATTGAAGGGTGGAGGAGTTTGAAGGTTCAAGCCGATCTTGCAAATCAAATGCATTCATCTCCTCCTCATCGTTAGAACTTGCTGATTCATATAAGTCCTCCTCGCTGGAGCTGTCATTCAAAAACCTGTAGCAGATGCCGGAATCACAACACTATCCTCACCGCAGGGCCCTTCCCCGGTCTGGCGATCCGGATGCGGTTTCAAGGGAAGCGTGCATGAAAGTCTCAAGCAGATCCGAAGCATGAAGTGTAGACGCATCCGTCCAGGAACAAACCTCCGAGTCATCTACCCTCCTCCTGACCAAATACTGGAAGCGACCTTTGAGCCAACGGGAATCAAGGACGCCGACCACCGTATCGCCAACAGCAGGCTCCTCAGAAGGCAATGATAACGGACCCGGTTCAGCAGAATCACGTAATCGACAAACAGAAGAATCAGGAATCAAAAGAGATCGATGAAAGACGGGTGAATACGCATGGATCGTGGGCAAAGTGAGGCGGTATGCCACGGGATTAATAACTGCCTCAATCGGGAACGGACCAATAAACCGATGATCAAGTTTTCTAATAGGGCGATCGACCTTCAGATGTTTTGTAGATAGCCACACTTTATCACCCACAACTAACGGAGGTGTATCTCGACGGGACCGATCTGCAAACCGCTTATAATCTTCTTTTGCCTTGTTCAATTGTTGTATCAGTAGACGGCGAACTGCGTGTAGTTCTTCCAAAAACTCTCGGGTCTCAGGAACCGGGAATCCATCATAGTTAATGGGAAGAAACGCGGATGATAACCCATATTTGCAAAAAATGGCGTGACACGGGTGGAGGTATGCTGCGAGTTGTTAAACGCGAATTCTGCTAACGGGAGGTATTTCACCCAATCGCTTTTGTCGCAAATTAACAAAACATCTCAAATATTGAGTAAGAATCCCAATCACCTTCTCCGTCCCGCCATCAGTTTCGGATGGTGCGCTGACGCTAAACATACTTTCACTTGCAAAGCCGCCATTAACTGTTTCCAAAATTCTGCCGTAAACTGGACCCCACGATCAGAAACCACTCTATCAGGCAGTCCATGTAGACGGAAGATATGTTGCAAAAATAACTGAGCCAGAAAAGGGACGATGGTAATTTCCGACAGGGAATGAAATGGGCCATTTTAGTCAACATATCCACTACCACAAGCACTGTTGTGAACCCCGATGAAGACGGTAAATGTGTCAGAAAGTCCATAGAGATCGCTCCCCATGGTCTACTTGGAGTCGGCAAGGGTTGCAAAAGTCCAGGAGGTGCACCGGATGCTGCTTTCGCTTGCCTACATTGAACGCAAGAAGCGACGTAAGAAGACACATCATGACGAACTCGAGGCCACCAAAAAGTCCGAGTGACCAAATGCAAGGTCTTGTGTAATCCAAAATGACCAGCGGTTGGGTTATCATGACATTGTGTCATGATGAGAGCCCTCAACGGTCTGGTAGGCACATATAATAAACCCGATATCGAAGCAGATCATCTTCAAAAGACCATGGAGAAGTTGGGCCAATGTCCTCCCGTCTCTGCTGCGCCCACACATCCAAACGTTGCGCTCTCGTAGTTGGGCCCGTAAATCTACCGGTTCCTGCAGTACGGCTAGAGATTCCGGTGGTAACACTGTCCGTAAAGGAAGAGGATCTTCGGCATAAGTATACTCCGGTTTCCGAGATAATGCATCCGCCCTCCGGTTCTGACCACTTGGAACGTAAGTAACCGAGAAATTAAATCTGGCAAAAATAACACCAACGAATCTGCCTTTGATTCAATTTCCTAGCCGTGGTCAAATGTTCCAGGTTCCTATGATCTGTCCGAACCTCCACCTTGTGTCGAGCTCCTCCAAATGATGTCTCCAAGTCTCAAAAGCAACCTTAATAGCTAACAACTCTTTTTCCCAAATGGTATAGTTAGCTTCAAGCTGTAAGCTTCCTAGAATAATAAGCGCAAGGAAACAAAAGAGCGCCATCCTCCGAAGCTTGTAACAGCACTGTTCGATAGCGACATTAGAAGCATCTGTCTCGACCACAAATGGGCGATCCGGATCAGGATGCTTCAATATGGGTTCAGTTATAAATGCTTTTTCAAAGTGTCAAAAGCCTGTTGTTGTGGAGGCCCCCACACAAATGGAACCTTCTTACAAAGAAGCTGGGTTATGGGATCCATTATCTTCGCAAAACCTGGAATGAAAGTCCGATAATAGTTGGCAAATCCTAAAAGTCGCTGCACATCTTTAACCCGACGAGGAGCTTCCCAACTACACAACGCCTCAACCTTTTTGGGGTCCATAGCAATGCCCACAGGAGAAATAATGTGTCCCAAGAATTCGATAGACGACTGAAAAAGAAACATTTTTCTAATTTAGCATAAAGTTTATGTTCCCAAGACGCTGAAGCACTTGACGACCTGCTGAAGATGTTGATCTTTAGATTTTGAATAAATCAAAATGTCGTCCAAATATATGACAACAAACTTATCCAACATGTCTCGAAAGATATCGCTCATTAAATGTTGAAATACAGCAGGAGCGTTGGTCAAACCAAATGGCATAACGGTGTACTCGAAATGACCATAACGAGTGCCAAAAGCCGTCTTCCACTCGCCTCCCTTACGCATCCGAACCAAATTGTAAGCTCCACGTAAGTCAAGTTTCGTGAAAATTGTAGCTTCCCGTAACCGCTCCAACAATTCGGAGATGAGCGGTAAAGGATAGCTATTTCTCACAGTGATAGCATTTAAGCGTCTATAGTCACAACAAAGACGAAGTTCTCCCGACTTCTTCTTGACAAAGAGAACGGGTGCTGAAAGAGGGGATGACGAAGGTCGAATAAATCCTCGAGCTAGATTTTTATTCAAAATTCTCGAAGTGCAACTAGTTCAGGCTCAGACAAAGAATACAACCTCCCTTTGGTAATGGAGCGTCCGGTATCAAATCCACGGACAGTCATAAACACGATGTGGTGGTAATTGATCTGCCTCCTGTTCACTGAAAACATCGGGAAATCCGACAGCTCAGAAGGAATTGAGGCAGCAGAAGCGACAATATGTTGGCCTGCACAGACATGTCTCAGGTGGTCCACACATTGCAAGCTTGGAAAAGAAACAGCGTTTCTGCGCCAAGCCACCAACGGATCGTGTAGACGCAGCCAGGATACTCCGAGCACCAAAGGAAGATGGAGGTTCAAGTGATATAAAAACTTATCGCTCCTCGTGATCCCCAATACGCATACGCAGTGGTTGGGTGGCAAAGCGAATAGGTCCCGACTTGAGTTCGCGCCATCTACGGTTTCCACCTGCATGGGGGGATTCACAGGCACTAAAGGAACTTTGAAATGTTTTACGAAATCACTAATCCATAAAGCTAGTCGTAGCCCCTGAATCCACCAGTGCCACGGCAGGGATTCCTCCTTCCGAGATTGCAAGAATATGCGAGTGTCCAAAAGTAAATGTCGAGGAGGGCCAGAATTAACTTCAGCAATTTGAGATGAAAGTGAATACTGTGCCCGACCTAGGGTTTCCTGAGGTCGGGCCTCACCCCGCTTTCCGACGGACCAGCAATGGGTTTTGATACAGGTCCACGAGTCCCCTTCCGAGTGCAGGAATTTGCAAAATGTCCCGAACCCCCGCAATAAAGGCACAAACCTTCCTGAAATCTTCTCGATCGCTCCTGAACTGTTAAACGAGGGCGGAGTGCGCCTATCTCCATCGGCTCCTCTGCTGGAATTCTGGATTGGAAAACCTCATAGACGGGGTGCGTGAACGAGGAAACACAGGTGGCTCTGCAACGGTCCGTTTACACCCACGATGTTGTAGGCGAGCTTCAATACGTAAGCATTGAGTAATCAATGTGTCCAAAGTTGAAGCACGCTCTGCATGAATTAGTTCATCCTTGATAATGTCGGACAAACCCTCTTGGAATACTGCCATGTGAGCTGGTTCATTCCAGGTGGAGTCCATACACAACAAGCGAAATTCTGCAACGTATTCTTGCAATGAGTGTTTACCTTGAATAATATCCTCAATTTTCTGTCCACAGTTTGAGATTTAATTGATTCTCAAACATAACGTTCATCTGTTGAATAAACCCCTGAAATCGTCCAGTAATGGACTATCTTGTACTAATAAGGAGTAGCCCATTTGGCAGCCTGCCCGGTTAACAAACTAATAATAAAGCCAATTTTAACTCGATCGGTTGGAAAATCCTCCGCCTCACAGAAAAATACAATTGGCACTGACCCAAAAATGTTGAAAACATGTCCGCTTGCCCAGAAAATTTATCTGGCATAGCTATCGGAATTTTTCTCACAGGGGATGCAGGGGGAACTCCAGCTGCAGCTGAAACAGTTTGAGAATTGGCAACGAACGATAATAATTGTGTTACCTGATTTTGAAGGGATACGTTGCTCTGGAGTAATTGATTTATTTGCATCTGTTGCTGCTCCACTAATTGTTGCATTTGAGTTGAATCCATCGCTGCAAAGATGGTCTGTTAGGTCCGGAACAAAAATGTTATGTCCCACCTTCTAAAATAAACAGTTAAGGCTGAAAGCAGCAGTCCTTGTAAAGAAAGGCAGCAAACAGGAAAATGTTATGTCCCACCTTTTAAAGTAAACAGATAAGGCTGAAAGCAACAGTCCTTGTAAAGAAAGGCAGCAAACAGGAATTTTCACAGATAGCTCCAATAAGTAAAAGTTCCAACGAACTAAATCCAAGACTCAACAAGATTCTTCAGATCAAAGTCCTTCACAAAATAATTCCAATAAGTAGAAGTTCCAACGAATTAAATCCAAATCCCAACAAGATATTTCAGATCAAAATCCTCCAAACTGTGCTCTTCAGTTCTCTCTTGTAAATAGACACTTTGTTCCGGACAAAGTGCAAAGTCATATCTCTCCCTTTATAGAGTAACTAATTAGTCTAATTGCTGGTCTGCTCTCCTACTGTAACCTCGTTGGTTCCTCCTTGTCAGGAGACGCCTTGTCCTGACATCTACCCAGCAATCATCCAAATTATCATCTTCTTCACCTGAAGATAACATTTGTTCCTCATTATCACCCGCTCCCGGCTGACCACCTAATTGAAGGGTGGAGGAGTTTGAAGGTTCAAGCCGATCTTGCAAATCAAATGCATTCATCTCCTCCTCATCGTTAGAACTTGCTGATTCATATAAGTCCTCCTCGCTGGAGCTGTCATTCAAAAACCTGTAGCAGATGCCGGAATCACAACACTATCCTCACCGCAGGGCCCTTCCCCGGGTCTGGCGATCCGGATGCGGTTTCAAGGGAAGCGTGCATGAAAGTCTCAAGCAGATCCGAAGCATGAAGTGTAGACGCATCCGTCCAGGAACAAACCTCCGAGTCATCTACCCTCCTCCTGACCAAATACTGGAAGCGACCTTTGAGCCAACGGGAATCAAGGACGCCGACCACCGTATCGTCAACAGCAGGCTCCTCAGAAGGCAATGATAACGGACCCGGTTCAGCAGAATCACGTAATCGACAAACAGAAGAATCAGGAATCAAAAGAGATCGATGAAAGACGGGGTGAATACGCATGGATCGTGGCAAAGTGAGGCGGTATGCCACGGGATTAATAACTGCCTCAATCGGGAACGGACCAATAAACCGATGATCAAGTTTTCTAATAGGGCGATCGACCTTCAGATGTTTTGTAGATAGCCACACTTTATCACCCACAACTAACGGAGGTGTGTCTCGACGGGACCGATCTGCAAACCGCTTATAATCTTCTTTTGCCTTGTTCAATTGTTGTATCAGTAGACGGCGAACTGCGTGTAGTTCTTCCAAAAACTCTCGGGTCTCAGGAACCGGGAATCCATCATAGTTAATGGGAAGAAACGCGGATGATAACCCATATTTGCAAAAATGGCGTGACACGGGTGGAGGTATGCTGCGAGTTGTTAAACGCGAATTCTGCTAACGGGAGGTATTTCACCCAATCGTTTTGTCGCAAATTAACAAAACATCTCAAATATTGAGTAAGAATCCCAATCACCTTCTCCGTCCCGCCATCAGTTTCGGATGGTGCGCTGACGCTAAACATACTTTCACTTGCAAAGCCGCCATTAACTGTTTCCAAAATTCTGCCGTAAACTGGACCCCACGATCAGAAACCACTCTATCAGGCAGTCCATGTAGACGGAAGATATGTTGCAAAAATAACTGAGCCGTAAAAGGGACGATGGTAATTTCCGACAGGGAATGAAATGGGCCATTTTAGTCAACATATCCACTACCACAAGCACTGTTGTGAACCCCGATGAAGACGGTAAATGTGTCAGAAAGTCCATAGAGATCGCTCCCCATGGTCTACTTGGAGTCGGCAAGGGTTGCAAAAGTCCAGGAGGTGCACCGGATGCTGCTTTCGCTTGCCTACATTGAACGCAAGAAGCGACGTAAGAAGACACATCATGACGAACTCGAGGCCACCAAAAAGTCCGAGTGACCAAATGCAAGGTCTTGTGTAATCCAAAATGACCAGCGGCTGGGTTATCATGACATTGTGTCATGATGAGAGCCCTCAACGGTCTGGTAGGCACATATAATAAACCCCGATATCGAAGCAGATCGTCTTCAAAAGACCATGGAGAAGTTGGGCCAATGTCCTCCCGTCTCTGCTGCGTCCACACATCCAAACGTTGCGCCTCTCGTAGTTGGGCCCGTAAATCTACCGGTTCCTGCAGTACGGCTAGAGATTCCGGTGGTAACACTGTCCGTAAAGGAAGAGGATCTTCGGCATAAGTATACTCCGGTTTCGAGATAATGCATCCGCCCTCCGGTTCTGACCACTTGGAACGTAAGTAACCGAGAAATTAAATCTGGCAAAAATAACGACCAACGAATCTGCCTTTGATTCAATTTCCTAGCCGTGGTCAAATGTTCCAGGTTCCTATGATCTGTCCGAACCTCCACCTTGTGTCGAGCTCCCTCCAAATGATGTCTCCAAGTCTCAAAAGCAACCTTAATAGCTAACAACTCTTTTTCCCAAATGGTATAGTTGGTTCCAAGCTGTAAGCTTCCTAGAATAATAAGCGCAAGGAAACAAAAGAGCGCCATCCTCCGAAGCTTGTAACAGCACTGCTCGATAGCGACATTAGAAGCATCTGTCTCGACCACAAATGGGCGATCCGGATCAGGATGCTTCAATATGGGTTCAGTTATAAATGCTTTTTTCAAAGTGTCAAAAGCCTGTTGTTGTGGAGGCCCCCACACAAATGGAACCTTCTTACAAAGAAGCTGGGTTATGGGATCCATTATCTTCGCAAAACCTGGAATGAAAGTCCGATAATAGTTGGCAAATCCTAAAAGTCGTTGCACATCTTTAACCCGACGAGGAGCTTCCCAACTACACAACGCCTCAACCTTTTTGGGGTCCATAGCAATGCCCACAGGAGAAATAATGTGTCCCAAGAATTCGATAGACGACTGAAAAAGAAACATTTTTCTAATTTAGCATAAAGTTTATGTTCCCGAAGACGCTGAAGCACTTGACGCACCTGCTGAAGATGTTGCTCTTTAGATTTTGAATAAATCAAAATGTCGTCCAAATATATGACAACAAACTTATCCAACATGTCTCGAAAGATATCGCTCATTAAATGTTGAAATACAGCAGGAGCGTTGGTCAAACCAAATGGCATAACGGTGTACTCGAAATGACCATAACGAGTGCCAAAAGCCGTCTTCCACTCGCCTCCCTTACGCATCCGAACCAAATTGTAAGCTCCACGTAAGTCAAGTTTCGTGAAAATTGTAGCTTCCCGTAACCGCTCCAACAATTCGGAGATGAGCGGTAAAGGATAGCTATTTCTCACAGTGATAGCATTTAAGCGTCTATAGTCACAACAAAGACGAAGTTCTCCCGACTTCTTCTTGACAAAGAGAACGGGTGCTGAAAGAGGGGATGACGAAGGTCGAATAAATCCCGAGCTAGATTTTTATTCAAAAATTCTCGAAGTGCAACTAGTTCAGGCTCAGACAAAGAATACAACCTCCCCTTTGGTAATGGAGCGTCCGGTATCAAATCCACGGGACAGTCGTAAACACGATGTGGTGGTAATTGATCTGCCTCCTGTTCACTGAAAACATCGGGAAATCCGACAGCTCTGAAGGAATCGAGGCAGCAGAAGCGACAATATGTTGGCCTGCAGACATGTCTCAGGTGGTCCACACATTGCAAGCTTGGAAAAGAAACAGCGTTCTGCGCCCAAGCCACCAACGGATCGTGTAGACGCAGCCAGGATACTCCGAGCACCAAAGGAAGATGGAGGTTCAAGTGATATAAAAACTTATCGCTCCTCGTGATCCCCAATACGCATACGCAGTGGTTGGGTGGCAAGCGAATAGGTCCCGACTTGAGTTCGCGCCATCTACGGTTTCCACCTGCATGGGGGATTCACAGGCACTAAAGGAACTTTGAAATGTTTTACGAAATCATAATCCATAAAGCTAGTCGTAGCCCCTGAATCCACCAGTGCCACGGCAGGGATTCCTCCTTCCGAGATTGCAAGAATATGCGAGTGTCCAAAAGTAAATGTCGAGGAGGGCCAGAATTAACTTCAGCAATTTGAGATGAAAGTGAATACTGTGCCCGACCTAGGGTTTCCTGAGGTCGGGCCTACCCCGCTTCCCGACGGACCAGCAATGGGTTTTGATACAGGTCCACGAGTCCCCTTCCGAGTGCAGGAATTTGCAAAATGTCCCGAACCCCGCAATAAAGGCACAAACCTTCCTGAAATCTTCTCGATCGCTCCTGAACTGTTAAACGAGGGCGGAGTGCGCCTATCTCCATCGGCTCCTCTGCTGGAATTCTGGATTGGAAAACCCTCATAGACGGGTGCGTGAACGAGGAAACACAGGTGGCTCTGCAACGGTCCGTTTACACCCACGATGTTGTAGGCGAGCTTCAATACGTAAGCATTGAGTAATCAATGTGTCCAAAGTTGAAGCACGCTCTGCATGAATTAGTTCATCCTTGATAATGTCGGACAAACCCTCTTGGAATGCTGCCATGTGAGCTGGTTCATTCCAGGTGGAGTCCATACACAACAAGCGAAATTCTGCAACGTATTCTTGCAATGAGTGTTTACCTTGAATAATATCCCTC
>NW_028263160.1:57500-74189 GCF_049901735.1 Notechis scutatus
ATCTTCATAGAATTCAAGAGCAGCTTTTCAGAATATTAGGGAACATATCAACGATGTTTTAGTCTATTATGTTCATCTTCAAATTGACCATTAAAGGCCTGAAGAGCCATAAGGTCCCTAGAGGATATTCTACTGAATATTCTACTATTGAAAAACTATCCAGGTTTTGAGGTCCTCCATTAGCATGTTCATTTTCACATATCAATAATATCTGCCTTATCCAATTGGAATCAAGTTGGCAATAGTCCTGTCTATGTATAAAAAATATTCAGACCAAGAAGAGTATCTTTGGGATGGATAAAAGGAGTTCAGCTCCTGCCCTCATAGATAATTGTTAATTTACACAATTTCTGCTTTGTATAAATTCAGGGTATATAATTATTGGGTTAAAATTAAAGTGATGAAACAGACATATAGTCCCAAAACAGACAAAATTTCAATTAAACACTTATTGGATTGTACAACTGTCAATTTCTGTTAGCAATGTGGTTTTGTGCTCTTGTACATCTAGAGAAGAAGCCGAAAAATTGCTTCACAAAGAATTTGGGATATAGAAGCTGAGAAAGAGGTTTTAGTACTCAAAAATAGCATATAATACAGCCCTATATCTTAGATCCAGACATTTTATCTAACATCTGCAAATTTGAATCTAATTGTTGGAATTGTATGGGTGACACAGAATATTTACATTGCATTTTTTATTGTTTTTTTTTTTGTTTAATATGATTTTGCGTTCCATTTTTATATACAATCTTGTTAATATTCTGTCTTAAATATTTTAAACCGTGACTAAGGAACAAACTATTCTTATATATTCATCAAAACAAAATTGGGTTTGTCAATAAGTAATATTTTGGAGTTGATCTGGACCACATTATAACACAGCATTCTTCATTACTTTTTCAGATCACTCTTGGAATTCCTTCAGAGGCTCTGAGTGATAAAAGGAGATTCCCTTTTTCCACCAGATGCTCCCCAAAGAAGGATTCCAATACCCAGCAATTGTCCAGCTGCTCCTCCATTTCAGATGGACCCTGATTGGCCTCTTTGCTTCAGACACAGAAAAGGGAGATAATTTCATGAGGACTTTCCCTCCGATGCTTGTCAGGAATGGAATTTGTGTGGTTATATCACAACGATTCACAACAACTGGACAAACAGCACCCCTCAGGGAGGCCCTCTCTAAGTGGAGACAAATCAACGTCTTTGTCCACTTCATAGAATTTATTTCCATCTGGAACAGAATTTTTCCTTTCCATGAAGCACTTATGCATTTGCCAGGACCCATTGAAGGGAAAGTCTGGATCCTCACAAGTTTTGCACTGTATGCAATAAAGAAGCACATATTTCTCAAATACATCCATAGTATTTTGAATTTTGGTTATCTGATAAAAAAAAGGCCAACAGATGCTGCCTTTGAACCCCATTTCTTTGTGGAAGATCCGTTTCAAGATCATTATTTTCGCTGTTCCCTTTCCAAGCACGTCTTTTCTGTCAAAGGCCGCAGAAGATGCACCCAGAAAGCCCCACTGGAGACCCAGGAGAAAAGGAACAGGAAACGGATCATAAATGACGGTCATCGCTACAGTATCATTCAGACTCTGGCCCAGGCCATGAATGCCGCTTATTCCTCCAGATCGAGGAGGGGAAGGAAGGAGGGAGAAAAGAGGTTGGGGGCTCTGAGGCTGCAGCCGTGGCAGGTATGGGGGGTCCCGATAGGGATCCATTAATCTGAGATCCTTTTGGAGAAGGAACCCAAAGGAGAAGGAGGGGAACATCTCAACCTTCTTGTGCTGCAAAAGGTCAAGAGATTTGCACCATCTAATTGCTCCTGTCTGACGCTCCGGAATAACAGGGAGCAGATCTGAAGTTTCTGTCTAGCCTCTGTTGGAATTAATCTCCTTCTGGGTTCAGTTCCAAGTGGGGAAGAAAGACGCTGGAAACATGGTGACTGCTTGGAAGATGGTTTAATGGTGGACAGGAGCACATGCCTTGGTTGAGGAAAGAAGGGCTGAGATGCTGAGAGTGCAACTGTTTGATGCCCTCTGTTGGGATTTGAATTGGAGCTTGTATTCTGATCGGTTGTCAGGCTCCCATGGGGCCATGCAGGGCCAACTCTGTAGGCTGTCCTGAGTCCCAGGCTTGGTTGAGCCTCGCTGGATGATGGTGATGGCTTTGGGCAATTCCTATATAGCTTTACCTGGAGTAGATCTTTGTTATGTAAAATAGACTGCCCTAGGCCAGACTAATGGTCCATTAGCAAGTGTGGGGGGGCTGAGTTTCAGGCTCTCTGAGTTTCTACTTTTCTTTTTAGGGAAATATATTCTCCCTTTTTAGTATATCCTAAAATATTTCATTTTCCTAGGAGGGGAGGGTTTTAACTACTCCCAACACCTCTTTCAGTCATTGGAAGAGTCTTGAATCCTCCCTTGTCCAACTGAGAGATTTTGTAAGTTGGAGAAGCTGCTCTCATAATCTCCTCCTTGTCTTCTCTCAAGACTCAGTTTCAGGTTGCAGTCAAGTACGATTTTGAGATTGTTTTCTTAAACATGTATTTATTTACACATAACTCAAGATGGCAAATGTCTCCAACACAGCTTCCTCCTTCATCCAGTCCACTTTTAGTACAGTCAGAGACCAGCATTACAATAAATAATAATAATAATGGAGAAAAATAAAAATAAATGACAGTCAATGGGCAGTTAGAGTCTGCCTAATGCTGAGTCATGTGCGAATATGTGGCAATATAAATGTCCTAAATAAATAAATACATAATTTTGCATTACAGCAGAACAGAATTTGGCCCCATTCAGAGAAACTCCTTCCTACTGATCTGATAACTGCAGTTGCACGTAAAAGAGTTCCGTATTTCCCGGATATTTTATTAGGAGAGGCGTCACAAAGTGAATCCCTGAGTCCTGATAGGAGATGCCGCATAGCAGGCTGTGAACTCACTGGTGGGATTCAAATTTTTTTACTACTGGTTCTGTGGGCATGGCTTGAATTTGTGGGCGTGGCTTGGTGGTCACGTGACCAGATGGGCGTGGCTTGGTGGCCATGTGACTGAGTGGGCTTGGCCAGGGGGCCATGTGACTGGCAAACCAAATACAATTGGTCCTCGCTTAATGGCTGGTTGCTTAGCAAGTGTTCTAATTTATGACTGATCTCCCCAGAGCTCCTTGACCTGTTTTTGGAGTTTTGACAACCATAAACACAAACACACAAACACACATGCACACACACACACTCACTCACACACACACACACAGAGCTTTCTAACCCTGCTATTCTTTGATTCTGTAAGGATCTCCTGCTGGAGCAGGGGGTTGGACTAGATGACCTCCGAGATTCCTTGCATGCCAGCCCTAGATTGTTGTGTTGCTTCAAAGAGTCTTCTGAAGCCAGGGTTTGTGTGCTTCCTTCCTCTCCTTTTTTTCTCTCTCCCTCCCTCCTTCCATGTATTTATCTATCCATCCATATATCTCATTCACTTTCTCCATTCTCCCTCTCTTTCTTTCTCTCTTTCTCTCCCTCTTTCTTTCTTGCTCTTTCTTTCTTTCTTCTCTTGCCCCCCCCCCCTCTCTCTCTCTCTCTCTCTCTCTCTCACACACACACACACACACAGACACAGAGAGTAGGGAAGAGAGAGGGGAAGATAGGGACCCGGCCTCTTCGCTATCCCCCACCGTCCCCCTTACCTTCTCAGGCCAGGTGAGGGAGGGGAGGGTGAGGGGCAGGGCCAGCTGCTTCAGGCAAGGTGAAGAGGCGTCGACCAAGCACGGGAGTGTAGAAGCCTGGGAATGGCGGCTCCCGGCTCAGCTGGCCTGAGGGGCTCCTGCAGGCATATCGCGACAAGGGGGGGCGAGAAGCCCCGGGACAACCGCGCACCCACCTGCTGGCTGGCCGGGCCGGGCTGGGCTGGAAGAGGCGCATCCGCTGGGAGAAGTAAGAAAACGTAATCTGGGAGGGCGGGCAGGCAGGCAGATGTCCCAGGGCTGCTCCACGTGCGCACTGCATCAGTAGCACACGCACGGCTGCACACACAGTGCGCATGTGCAACAGCCCTGGGACATCTGCCCGATCTGCACCACAGCCACCACGTGGTAGGGAACGCTAGGAGAGCGATTGGGACAATGGGCAACCCGGTTCAGGGGTGTGGCCAACCAGGGGTGACCACCGGTTCACCTGAGCCCGTGAGAACCGGTTGAATACCACCTCTGCGTGAGCTGCAGTTCGAGTGGCCCCTTGTCCTCAGGGCCCCAGTCTCAGCTCAGGCGCTCTTTCTTTGTATCGGCCCCCTGAAACGGCTCTGGGAACTCCGTTGCAGCTCTCGGAGGTTAATTCCCTTTGGACTCTTGGCAGGGTTATTCGATATAAATATCTCGTTGCTCTAAAGGCTGCTCAAATAAACATTCTTGGGAAGAGCAGCCCCATCTTGTTGGATTTCCAGATCTTTGAGACCTTGTTTGAGTTCACTAAGTGCACTAACTCATCCCCCATCCTTAAAAGCCCTTCCCTGCAGAAGCCACGGGGGCTGAGTACCAATGAGTAGTTGTGTGTTCATTTTCCCCACAACAACAACCCTGTGAGTTGAGTTGGGCTGAGAGACTGGCCCCAAATCCCCCAGCCTGCTTCATGACCAAGGTGGGACTTGAACTCACATCCTCTTGCTTTCTACTTCGGGGGCTTAACCAGTAGACCAAACTGGGTCCCTTACATACTTATCAAGCTTGGCACAATCCTTCATCCAGTGCATCATTAATGTTCTTACATGAGATACTATAATTTATCAAATCCTAAAACCCAGATAGTTTTATATTGCTTTTTAGTCATACAGTTGTTTCTAGGAGGAAATCATAAATATTTTTCTGGAAAGTTGGTAATGTTTAAATAACATAAAAGTATATTTGCCTGAGAATTGTTATAAATCTTGTATAATAGCAATTTATCAACCCTATTATATTAATGACAACATAGAAAAATTGATGACTTAACGACAAAATGTTGTATCTTCCCACTTTCATGACAAAGATTAAAAAAACTAAAGATTATTTGAGTACCATTTTTAAATCAGTTTTTATCCACTTAATTATCATACCATCCACCCCTCACTTAACTGGGTTTCTGATCACATCACAAAATTGTTTATTACTCTTTCCTGAGATCGAGTTATATCAGCAGTATTTCCATAATGTATTTAGGAAATGAAATAATATGTGAGGATGACTTGCATAGAGCACATAAGTTATATCCCCCCCTTTCCCACGACCCATTTAGAAAGGGCTGTGATAGGAGGGAATGACTTTTGGGGGGTGGAGGAGAGATTCTGCCTGGGGAAGAAGCAGATAAGAGGAGGAAACCTACAGCTGCATAAAAAAAGGGTCGGTGGGAGATTTGTACTTCCTGGCTCCCCAAATCCTGTCAGTGCAGCATTACAGCGAAGTGGGCCTAGCTCAGGTTTCCTGTCTGGGCTTCCTGGGAGAGGATCACCCTGACAATTTTCTTCTTGACAAATCCATGTTTCTGATTGTTATATTCTGGGCATGGGCGCAAGGAACGGAGACGAGGCAGTGAACGGTGAACTTCAACTCTTTATTAACAATCAGGAACAGAGCAAAACCCTAGGGCAGCAGCAGCTCTTTTATAGAGCTGGCTGCTGTCCCATTAACCAATGACTTGCGTTGGAGCGTTTAAACTGTGCCCAATGGGAGACGACCCGCTATTAGCCAATCAGATTGCCTAGAAGAGACCAATCATAGTTCGCTATTTACGGGCCAATCAGAAGTGCAGGATTACGAGCCTGCTTTTCTAGTAAGGTTGTCAAGCTTTATTAAATGCATTTACTTTAGTTCATAACACCCCTCCCCCCTAGGTTCCGTTTGAGGGGTGTGGTGACGTATTCACGTAGATACGCAGGTCGTTTCACCTGCCTGTTCGATTTGCGCTGTTCCACCGGTTTCTGTCTGCGGTCCGGTTCCGGTGGAACGCTTTCTGAGTTGTCTGGCACGAACGGTTCCGTTTCTCCGAGGGAAGGCTCAGCGCTGTTATTCCCGTTTTCGCCATTGTTGTCATCCGGGTTTCTTGGGATTGTTTCCGGGTTCCGTGGGCTTGCCTCCATCGTGGTATTTCTCCGCGGCGATGCAAACCCCCTTCCTGATTCTTCTTCAGTCGGCGCGTTTCTCTCGAGTAGTTGGGTTGGCTGCTGATTTTCCCTGATTACGTCATCAGCTATTTCGTTTTCGGCCCCCTCGATATCCCCTCCCCCCTCCAGTTTGAGAATCAGGGGAGTCGTGGGAAATGGGTTGCAATCTGGATCGAAGCTGATCTATATGGCGTTTCCATACTTTTCCATCAGTAGTTTGTAGGTGGTAGGATCTGGGGCCGGTGGGTTGGGTTATGGTTGCTGGGACCCACAACGGTTCGCCGGAAAAGTTTTTAGCAAACACCAAGTCGCCTACCTTGAACTCGCGGCACTTTCCGCTAGATCCGAAAGGTTTCTCTGGCGAGTAGGAAGGGTGTAGGCGGTCGAGGTGGGAGCGAAGTTTCCGTCCCATCAACAGTTCGGCTGGAGTCTTATTCGTGACGCTGTGTGGGGTGATGTGTTGGAGTAAAAGTATTCTGTTCAGCTTGTCGTCAATGTCCCCATAATCCATCTTGTGAAGAGTCTTTTTGATGAATTGGACCATTCGCTCAGCCCTTCCGTTGACCGCAGGGTGCGCCGGCGAGGTTAGCGCATGGCGGATGCCCCGGTCCGCTAGGTACTGTTCAAATGCGAGGGCAGTGAACTGGGCCCGTTATCAGAAACTAAAACGTCTGGTAACCCATGCATTGCGAATAGTTTATTTAGTTTGTTAATGACGGAGTCGGTTGTAGTAGTCTTCATTTTGTGGATTTCGAGCCAGTTGGAATAGGCATCCACTGTTAGGAGAAAAGTGTGTCCTTTGGTGGGTCCCGCAAAATCAATGTGGATGCGGGACCACGGACCCCGAGGGGTTTCCCACTCGGTTGGCGTCGCTCTTGGTGGGGCACTGCTGACTTCTTGGCACTTTCGACAAGTAGTTACCCAGGCTTCGATCTGCTTATCAATGCCCGGCCACCACGCGTAGCTCCATGCGAGCGCCTTCATGCGCACGATGCCTGGATGTCCCTCGTGCAATACTTTTAAAACTGCCTGTCGTAGCCTCTCTGGGACGACGACTCTGTCTCCCCATAGAATGCAGCCCTTCTGAGAAAAAAGTTCTGTCTGCTGGTTTTTGAACGGGGCGAAGTTGTCGTGGGGTTCGTTGACTGGCCACCCTCGTTCGACCCAGCTGAGAACTCGTGCCAGGACAGGATCCCGTTTCATCTTGGTGGCGATGTCTCTCGCTGTTAGCGGCAAGTGCAGCGTTTCAATTTGGAGTGTCGTGAGGGTTGGAGCTGGGTCGTCGACGGCTTCCGGAAGTGGGGAACGGCTTAAAGCCTCAGCGTGGGGAATGGCTTTCCCCGGGCGATGTTGCAGTAGATAATTGTATGCAGCTAGGAACTCTGACCAGCGAGTCATTCTTGGCGACAATATATAGGGGGTTGGCTTGTCTCCCGCTATAATACCAAGCAATGGCTTGTGATCCGTAATTATAGTAAATGTTCGGCCATACACATATTCATGAAAACGCTTTACAGCCGATACAACAGCAAGAGCCTCTTTATCGAGTTGGCTATAGTTCCTTTCAGCCCTTGATAATGTCCTTGAAAAAAACGCAATAGGTGCCTCATTTCCATTTGGTAACACATGACTTAAAATGGCTCCTACTCCAAACGGTGATGCGTCGCATGTAATGGTTAAAGGCAAAGTCTCGTTATACTGCATTAATACAGCGTTGGAGGTTAATAAGTCTTTCACTTGTCGGAATGCGTGTTCTTCTCGGTGTCCCCAGACCCAGGTAGCTCTTTTGTCGAGAAGTCTATGTAGGGGCTCAGCTACGGTTGCCTTCTGGGGCAAGAAGATGTTGTAAAAGTTAATGAGTCCCAGGAAGGCTTGGAGGTCTGTCTTATTCTTAGGCCTTGGGGCATTTTTGATTGCTTTTAGCTTGTTATCAGTGGGGTGGATTCCTTGTCTATCGAGAAGGTATCCAAGGAATTCCACCCTCTCGGTACACAGTTGACATTTATTTTTTTTAACCTTCAGGCCGGCGTCTTTGAATTTTTGGAGAACCATTCTGAGACGCCTTTCTAATACTTCTTTATTAGGGGCAGCAATTAAAACGTCATCAAAATACGGCACGACCCCTTTGATGCCTTGTAAAAGTCTCTCCATCAGACTTTGGAAAATCCCCGGGGCTACGCTCACTCCGAATTGGAGTCTATTGCACTTAAAGGCACCTCTGTGCGTAACGATAGTTTGTGCTTCCGCGGTTTTCGCATCTACGGGTAACTGTTGATACGCCTGCGCTAAATCCAATTTTGCAAATATTTTCCCGCCGCCCAGGGAGTGGAGAAGGTGTTGAACCACTGGGTAAGCGCTCTGTTGAAGTGCGTGGTTCAGGGTGGCCCGGTAATCCCCACAAATTCTTAATGATCCATCCGGTTTGATGGGTGTTACTATTGGGGTCTCCCAACGGGCGTGGTCAATTGGTTCTAAAACACCCTGGGCTATTAATTTATCGAGCTGCTCATCGATCTTCGGTTTGAGTGCGAATGGCACCCGACGAGGCTTAAGGCGAATGGGGGCTACTTCAGGGCTGAGGTTAAACGATATCGAGGTCCCCTTGTACTTGCCTAGCTTCTCTGTAAAAACGTCTTGGAATTCCTGGACGAGGGCCTCTTCCCAGTCGTCGCTTCCGGCTTGGTGAATGCCGGCTACTTCGATCCCGAGTGGGGCGAACCATTGTAGGCCTAACAAACTAGGCCGGTCACAATCGACAACGGTCAGCGGTAGTGATGCGGTATGATTTTTGAATGATACTTGGACTTGGCTGGAGCCGACGACTGGGATTCTTTTTCCCTGGTAATCTTTGAGTATGATTTTTTGGGCGCTGAGGTCCTGACGAGGGATGGCAGGGATTAGCTGTTTGAGGGTCTTCCAGGAAACCATCGAGAGAGACGACCCCGAGTCGACTTCCATCATGCAAGGTTGGTTCTCGATGGCGACCCTCACTCGGATCTTTCTTGCATCTAAGGATGAAGCGTGGCCGATGGTAATGGTTTGGTGTGCCTCTTCTCGTCTCGTTGAAGTGGCAGGTGTTTTATTTCTGTAGGAGTGGTTGTTCCATTGGTGGTTCAGGCGATCCCGACTCACAGGAAGATTTCCTGTGGTCTGGCGGTAGTTATTCTCCCTCCGGATTGGACTGGATCCTCGCTTGCTTCTACAGACCTTTGCGATGTGGCCTCTCTTTCCACAGGAATGGCAGAGCGCGTCGAGGAATTTGCAATCTGATCGCGGGTGGTTTGCCCCGCAACCAGCGCATTGGCGCGGGAGTCTTTGGTTCCGTTGGTCACGTTGGTCGCGTTCGGACCGGAGCCGGTTGACCTCCTCCTCTTCACTATCTGATGGGGATTCGAGGTCCTCATGGTGTGCCGTTGTTGAGTGCCTCTCTGGACGAGGCATCATTGGCGAGTTGACGGAGCGGTGCGTTGGTGCGGCGCATTCGAGCGGCCGACTTCCTGGTTGCTTCTGCTGCAGTAGCGTCTGTGATGGCATCTGCAAGATCGATGTCTCCTTTGGCCATGATCTTGCTCTGCGCCGTGTAGTCATCTAATCCCAGAACTATGCGGTCTCGCATGGCTTCTTCGAGGTTTGAAAACCCACAGAGGCCACCCAGGTTCCGGAGGTCAGCGATGAAGTCTGCAACGCTCTCGCCTTTCCGTTGGTCCCTCTGGTAAAACTCGTGTCTTCGGACAAGCGTTGGCACTGCGGGTGCATAGTGGGCCCGTAGAATGGGCGCGAGGGTGTCCCAATCCATTGATTTCACCTCAGCCGGTTTTGCAAGTGCTTTTGCCATCTTAAAAATGGCAGGCCCGCAATGGGTCAGAAACACTGCTCGCTTCTTGCCAGTCGTAGCGTCCTTTAAATTGTTGGTCTCCAGGAACATCTGGAACCGGTCCATATACGAGTCCCAGTCTTCGTGTGCCGGGTCAAATGGAGCGGGTGGTATGGCGCCGCTGGACATGTTGCCGTTGTAGATGCGCCTTCAGCCACGTGCTCTGTTTGGTGCTCTGTAAGTGTTCAGTCAGCTCTGATGTCTCCGCATCCCACCTTCGTCGCCAGTGTTATATTCTGGGCATGGGCGCAAGGAACGGAGACGAGGCAGTGAACGGTGAACTTCAACTCTTTATTAACAATCAGGAACAGAGCAAAACCCTAGGGCAGCAGCAGCTCTTTTATAGAGCTGGCTGCTGTCCCATTAACCAATGACTTGCGTTGGAGCGTTTAAACTGTGCCCAATGGGAGACGACCCGCTATTAGCCAATCAGATTGCCTAGAAGAGACCAATCATAGTTCGCTATTTACGGGCCAATCAGAAGTGCAGGATTACGAGCCTGCTTTTCTAGTAAGGTTGTCAAGCTTTATTAAATGCATTTACTTTAGTTCATAACACTGATAACCAGCCTGTTGCTTTCAGGGAGTTCATAAATCTCCTTTTTTCTGTTGTTCAACTATATTTTGTCAAAATCTATATTGTCAAAATATGATCGACAAATTTTTGTGAACTTTTTCCCTTCACTTGTAAGATAGTGGTAACACCCATTTTCCTAATGAAGCATGTCTGTAAATTAGACAACTACAGAAGAAAGATTAAATATTGAAAAAGCGTCTGGGATAAGAAACAAAGTTTTCTGCTTTTAAAATTGCTGCATGTTCCCATTCTAGTTCCATCCTTTCCTGGAGAAGAATGAGTTTGTCAATATTTCGGACCGTAAACTCTACATGGACCCAAATGGAGAGGTAGCAGCAGATCTGAGCATTTGGGGCTTGTTCGTTCTTCCCAGGGATGATCCCAGGGAAGAGAATCTGGCGTATTTTGAAAGACAGAGACTTTATATCGACAAAGATGTTCTTTCACGGCTAAAGTTGCTCAACAAGGTAAGAGAAAGTTTGGTGTCTTCTCTCCATTTTTCAAAAAGCCTGAGGTCCCATTTCAAGAGGGCTGATGCTATTCCCCAAAGGTGGTTGACCTTCACCGAGAATTGAATCTGGGCAGTAGAAACCGGATTTTTTCCCTTAGGCTGCTTGGGAGGCATCGGTATTGTTCCATTTTGTGGACCACATACAATTAAGGGTCTCCATCAAATGGGTGAGAATCCCACAAGGGCTGGGGAATGTGTCCCTAGTAGCTTCTGGTTGTTTGCTCCTTGTGCCCAGAAGAGCAACGAAGGCGGCAATTCTGCTGACCGGGGCCTGAATCCAGGCTTGGACTGTATCGGATGGGATTGAATCGTGAGTGGACGGAGGTCCTTTTGGTCCCATTGGGGGAAAGAAGCTTCTTCTCGTCCTGCTTGGGGAAAAGTGTCCCCTGAAGGGGCAGCTCCATAATCTGGGAGGCTCTTAAGGAGGCCGGACCTGGCCAGAGCTCTCCATGCCTCCCTTTCACCCTCCCTGGGATGGAGCAATGGGCCTTCTGCTCCTAGGAAGCAGCTCCAAGGCTTTCAGTTCACCTGAAATTATCAAGATTGTTCTGATATCACACCTTAAAATTAAGGGTGTAAGAAGAGGGGAGAAATGCGTGTTAATGGGGTCATGAGAAGGAACTGGCTGGTTATCACTTAATGCTGAAATCTTTTCTCAGTTCCATCCAGGGGTGGGATTCAAATTTTGTAACAACCGGTTCTGTGGGCGTGGCTTAATTTGTGGGTGTGGCTTGATGGTCATGTGACCAGATGGGCATGGCCAGGTGGCCGTTACTGGCAAACCAAATACAAGTGGTCCTCGCTTAATGGCCAGTTGCTTAGCAAGTGTTCTAATTTATGACTGATCTCCCCAGAGCTCCTTGACCTGGTTTTGGAGTTTTGACAACCATAAACACAAACACACAAACACACACGCACACAGCCTTCTGACCCTGCTATTCTTTGATTCTGTAAGGATCTCCTGCTGGAGCAGTGGGTTGGACTAGATGACCTCCGAGATCCCTTGCAGCCCAGCTCTAGATTGCTGTGCTGCTTCAAAGAGTCTTCTGAAGCCAGGGTTTGTGTCCTTCCTTCCTCTCCTTTTTTCTCTCTCTCTCTCCCTCCCTCCTTCCATGTATTTATCTATCCATCCATATATCTCATTCACTTTCTCCTCCCTCCATCTCTTTCTTTCTTTTTCTTTCTTTGTCCCATCCTTCCATCTCTCCCTTTCTTTGTCTATCCATTTTCTCCTTTTGCTTCCTTTCTCTCTTTTATTTCTTTCTCTTTCCTTTCTTGTCTCTCTCTTCCTCTTCTCTCATTCCCTCTATTTCACTCTTTCCCTCTTTTTCTCTCTTTCCCCCCTCTCTGTATCTCTCTGTATCTCTCTCTCATTCTGCCTCTTTCCCTGTCTTCCCCTCCCCCCCTTTGTGTGTGTGTGTGTGTGTGTGTGTGTGTGTGTGTGTGTGTGTGTAAAAGAGAGGCATGGATAAGTCTGACCAGGTCGGGTCTCTTTAAGAACCTCCCCAACTATGAACCGGCCCTTTCAGGGGACACTTTTCCCCAAGCAGGACGAAGCTTCTCTCCCAATGGGACCAAAAGGACCTCCACCCAATCATGATTCAAATTCATCTGAATTCAGGCCCTGGTCAACAGAATTCCCTTTTTTCTTTGCTAGTTTGGGCACAAGGAGCAAACAAACCTGAAGCTCTTAGTGACACATTCCCCAGCCCTTGTGGGTTTCTCACCAGTTTGAAGGAGATACTAAACCATAGGTGGTTCACAAAATGGAGCAGTGCGAGAAGGTAAGGGTGACGGTGGGGGAGAGCGAAGTGGCCGGGTCCCTATCTTCCCCTCTCTCTCCCCCACTCTGTGTGTGTGTGTGTATCTGTGAATTGTGTGTGTGTGTGTGTCTCCCTGAAAGCGCGGCATGGCCAAGCCAGCAAGCTCTCCTTGGCGCTCTTCGCTACTTCTTTCATTTCTTCTTTTTCGAATCCAGACTGGCTAAACAACGATTGCCAGACTGCGGTGGAAGCGTCCATTCGGGTGCCTCTCCTCCTCCTCCTCTTCCTCCTCCTCTTGCACCCGGCAGCTGTGGATGGATCAGGAGGGTGCAGTTGTGTGGGGAGATGCTCGCTCCTCAAGTGAGCATCCACCCGCCCCGTACTTGGTTTTGCTGTGCTTTGGCATTTGCTTGAGGAGCATCTCCCCGTGCGCATGCACCCTCCCAGCCCTGCCACAACGCCGGTTATGAGGGAGGAGGAGAGGAGGAGGAGGAGGAGGAGGAGGAGGAGGAGGAGGAGGAGGGAGGAGGAGGAGGAGGAGGAGGAGGAGGAGGAGGAGGAGGAGGAGGAGGAGGAGGAGGAGAAGGGTCACCTGAAGGATGCTTCCACCGCGGCCTGGCGATCATTGTTCAGCCAGTCTGATTCCAAAAAGAAGAAATGAAAGAAGTAGCGAAGAGCGCCAAGGAGAGCTTGCTGGCTTGGCCATGCCACGGCTTTCAGGGAACACACACAACAGAGTGGGAGAGAGAATCAGGAAGATAGGGACCCGGCCGCTTCACTATCCCCCGCCGTCACCCTCACCTTCTTAGGCCAGGCGAGGGAGGGGCAGGGCCAGCCGCTTCATCAAGGTGAAGACGAGGCGACCAAGCACAGGCGAGTAGAAACCTGGGAACGGCGGCTCCTAAAGGGCTTTGAGGTCGGATGACCTGGAGCGGCCGAGATCCGAGTGAGCATTGCACCACAGGTTCACCTGATCGCCCACTTCTTTGGTGTTGGCTTTACGGAGCCGCAGCGTGAGGTCTGGGCTGACATGTGACAGCAGTGCCTTTAGCTGTGCTTGCTTGTAAGTGTCCAAATAATCTGGTGAAGATGGCGGAGGAGTCACT
The DNA here is from genome assembly GCF_049901735.1 of Notechis scutatus. Taxonomy (NCBI): domain Eukaryota; kingdom Metazoa; phylum Chordata; class Lepidosauria; order Squamata; family Elapidae; genus Notechis; species Notechis scutatus. The sequence continues at coordinate 71,473 of NW_028263160.1, forward strand.
CAGGTAGACCTCCCCCATCCGCAGTCCTCCTCCTGCAGAAAAGGCCATTCCCTGAGCTAAGAAGGCAAGGAGCTGCGCCTCGACTCACCCAATTCCTAGGACTACCCCAAATGGTCTCAATTCGGCATGGAGAGGGTAGCTCCCCCTGGCAGTTCCCCTTTCCCTCAGTGCTCTGACTTCCTGTGGCTCGCCTCCAGCCTGAACACCAGGTTGGACCACGAGAAGGCCACTTCCCCGCTTCTCAATGGCGCTCCTGTGCCAGCCACTGCAGGACTCTCCATCTCTTTCCCCAAATTCTCCCTCAACTTTGAAATGACGACACCTGTTGCTGACATGGGTACGACCAGGCTGCCGGTCACCTTTACCCCCCCCCCCCACTTGCCTTTTGCTGCCACCTGGACCCCTAACCCCCAGCAGGTAAGGCCCAGCACCTGCAGTGAATCCCAGCTAAATTTCGCTGTACCGGAGGACATGTGGAGAGGCTCATGTTCTCCTGCTGCTGGGAAAGCAAGAGAGTCTTTCCCGGCACAGCGAAAAGTTTGCAACTTCCTCTCCAATAGGGAAATGGGTGGCTCTGGGCGGCAGAGAAGCAGCCCACTTGAATACTGTTTCTCTCTGCCGCCCAGAGCTATGCCGGGAAAGACACTCTTGCTCTCCCAGCAGTAGGAGAACACGAGCCTCTCCACATGTCTTCCAGTACAGCGAAATGTAGCTCGGGTCCCCACCAGTCTGCATCTCGCCCCCCGCCTGGATTCACCGCAGCTACTGGGCCTTACCTGCTGGGTGTGAGGGCGGCGGGTGGTGGCAGCAAAAGGCAAGTGGGGTGGGGGGGTAAAGGTGACCGGCAGTGGCAGGTAGGTGACTGGGCCCCAGAGCTTGCAGAGCCTCACTCACTCAGGGAGATCAGGCAGGGCGACAGCGGAAGGCATGCAGCAATGGCTGGCCTGGCGAGTGGGCAAAAGCAGGCTGCAGGCGATGCTGCGCATGCACGATAAGGACTGACTGGGAGCGGAGGGGAGGGGCGGGCAGAGAGGGTCGGGGCCAGTCAGTGGTGCAATTTGCTGGTTCTCTGAACTGCGCAGAATCATAACAACTGGTTCTATAGAACTGGACAGAACCAGTAGAATCTCACCCCTGGTTCCATCATCTCTCCAGACTTTTCTATTTAATAAAGTTTTTTTTTTTGGCAATGTGAGATGCCAAAAGCAAAAGAGAGGAACTAATGGAAGAATCTTCCAGAAGTTATATCTCCAACCATTTGGAAATAGTGAGAGATTTTGCTTACTTAAGTGAAGACCAGAGGCTAGTAACTTGTCTAATATCCATTTTTACCTCCATTTTCCACATATTTCCTTTGCAATCTTATTTTTTTCTGCTCAGTCCTTTCCTCAATCTGAATGTGTGGAAAGTTGTCATCCTGGATTTGTCAAGAGGGCTCGAGAAGGAGAGCCAGTTTGCTGCTACGACTGCGTTCCTTGTCCGGAGGGGACCTTCTCCACTCAGAAAGGTGGGTGACACCAGAGGAAAAGGAAGGCCTGGTGGAACTGGATCCATCCAGAGCATTGTCATGAAAGTATGAATTAAAAAACACTTTGAAGCTGAACTGATTTCTGGTTTATTTCCGAAATGCCCCATTTCTTATCTAAACAGAAGAGCAAAAAGACTGTGAAGGAAGGGCTGGATAGAGAGAGGTGGCTGTGGTAGATTGGACAAGCTTTACTACTGCCAGAGAAAATATTTCTTCTTTTTAGCTTGGATGTGTCCTTCCTTCCACATTTACTTCTCTAGGAACACCTGACTTCCTTGAAACACGACGAATGGTTTTAGGTCCACCTCCTGAAAGGAGGATTGCAATGCAGTCTACATGGGTTCCCTTTGAGGACAGTGAAAAGGTATTGCTGATGTACGAGATATACAATGTGGTGGCATGGATAGTTATGCTTGTATGTGTCTACACCCGTATCACCACTGCTCCAATGGCCATTCCAAATTATTTGCAACAGTCACTTGATCTGCCAGCCAGCTCTGAGGCAAGTATGACAAGAATTGCCATCTTGCACGTAAGTTTCTCTAGTAAGACAATGTAGTAGTAACCAAAGACAATGTTTCAGAGATTCCTTAGCTCAGGTGTTGTACAAAGAAAAACAGGGGCAGTCGGGCCTAAAGAAGGTGCATCCTGTAAAATGGCGTTTCCAGAACCTTCCATCTCCGCCTTCATTCCTCAAATGAAACAATGGCATTGTTTATGGAGCCTACCCATCTTCTGGGAAACGCACAGCCTAATTTTTTGCACGAATTGCCGGTCAATTTGAATGAGCTTCCTGACAATAATTGATTTAGAACTTGTTGGTTGTTTCGGCCAAGATTCGGGAGGCTTTGAGTTCTAATCCTCCCTCAGGCAGGAAAACTTCCTGGGGGACTTTGAGCGGATCACCAGGAGACTTTTGAATTCCAGTCCCGCCTTAACTCTTATTGAATTTGGGGTGGGAAATTTGGAAACATTTTCTCATATTAATGTGAGATACTAAAATTGGAGATTCCTAGAGTGTGAGATGGCCGGGTGTCCAATGTTGTGGGTAGTGATGGAGGAAAGTGAAATTGTGGGATAATCGCTGTGGTGGGGATCAAATTTTTTTACTTCTGGTTCTTTTGGCATGGCTTTGTGGGCGTGGCTTTGTGGGCGTGGCAGTGGAAAGTTACTTTAAAAGCTCATTCCT